>NW_013665923.1:329095-369473 GCF_000517525.1 Limulus polyphemus
AAATGTCAGAGCTTTTGTTCAACAATGCACAGAAGAAATGTTGAAAACTTTGCCTGAATGCGAGAGACACAAACATGAAATCTTGATTCGTGTTCTCATTGATGTATTTACAGAGACAGCCACAAAAACAGACATGTTTGTTGCATTGCTGAAATCTTTTGCAAATTGATTAAAACTTGTGCGTGAGAACAATAGTGGCCCAGCCAAGCGATATTGATACTTGGAATTACTTAATTTGACTGAATTAAAATCTTGTTTTACTTTGTAACGCTCTCGGGGAAAAAAGTGTGATTTATTTTGCAACACCCCTTAGTTCTTCCTAAATTTGCTATATAATTTAGGTCACTAAGGGTAGCAACAGTAACATTTCCCAGATAAAGACAGCATATTTTACTTTGTTAAATACTTCAACAAGTGAATATAAAAAAATAATTCTGTAATGCTTGGGGTAGAGTTGGATGATTTGATCAATTTATCTATGAGCAATGATTACGTCAGTTGCCACAAAATAATCAATTAACTGAAGTTAATGCTTCCAATTATTACCATTTTTGATTATTCCAATAATCAATTAATTGAAATTATGATTAAATTTATTGTCACAAAAATAACCAACTAATTGAAATAAAGGTTTCTGATTATTAATGATTTACATTATTCTGACTAACCAGATAATGAAAATATTGGTATTGTATATAGTCAACAGTTCAGAATTAATGACAGTAGCAAACAAGGAAAAAAAAGCTAAATTCACTATAGTCAACAGTTCAGAATTAGTGACAGTAGCAGACAGCCTTGCAATCAGTTGGGCAGGTATAATGGCAATGGGAATTAAGCATGAGACCCTGGAATCACTAAAGCTGTTCAAACTAAATAGAAAATAAACTTTTAAGGTTAAACTTTGATATATCACAGATAGCTCATTATGTAGCTTTATACTTAACAAATACAGTGAAGTTAGTTTTTTTTCCTTGTTTGCTACTGTCACTAATTCTGAACTGTTGACTACAGTGAAGGTAGCTTTTTTTTCTTTGTTTGCTACTGTCACTAATTCTGAACTGTTGACTACAGTGAAGGTAGTTTTTTTTCCTTTGTTTGTGTGTTTGTACATAACATGTTTTTTGAGAACATTTTACTAATTGATTGATGGAACCATCAATTATTTGATTGTCAAATAACACTAATTGCTTAAGTCTAGTTTTTGTAGTGTTTTTGTACATGTATTTTTCTTTCTGTTTTGACAACTCTGATGCTGAGATGTTTTAGTGGGTAATGAAAAGACAAAACAAATGTTAAAGTACTGTTGTGTACATCTTTTATTGAAAGTAATGCTAGTAAGATAATTTGTAAAAATTCATTCTTCCACACTTTCAAGTAAAGCTTGTCCTTCTGCCTTATCTTATGTCACTTGATGAACACTAGCTGGGCTTCAGTTTTTTTTTGTGATATCTAAATTTTTGCAACATCTGTGTGCAGGATTGAACCTTGGGTCTCTGGATGCCATACAAATGATGAAGGGTTAACCCACTAGCTGTTGCAAATAAGGCAATTTTTAACAACTAAACACTTTTAGATACCATACAGAACTTGCTGTTTATTTCCTTGTACATTATTTCAAAATAAGGCAAGTGAGCATTTATGAATAAGTACACATAACAGTCATAAGAAATTAAACAATGTTATTAAGATAAGTGAGGTAAAATCTGGTTGCAAATGAAACAGGAAAAAATGTTTGTTTTTCTTTTGTGAAATAATTTGAAATAACCTGTAAAAATGGTCAATTACAATATTTTTAAACTTTTTTACTTCAGTGAAGGTAAAGTGATAGAATGGTTTGAGGTTTAAGCAGAATTCTTCAGATTGCATCCAAATGATACTGATCTAACTTTGAATAGTTGTTGCTTAATCTTCTGTGTTTTCATTAGATGATGGGTGCCAGGTAAATCACTTCAGAATACTTCAACTAATGATAGGGCTTCTGTGTGGCTATTTTGTTTTGTATATGCCTTTTGTACTAGTGTTTTTATCCAGGAGGAACTCTATTATCAAAATCACTTTAACTGCAAATTTTTTGAGTTTTTCTCTTTATCTTAAAATAGTTGTTTTTTAAAATACTTTTTGAAGATATTTCTGGCACTTTCCAAATTAACATGCAGAAAATATTAGATATATTGTATAATCAGTGATTACTGTCATACGGTCAGCAGTATATGCTTAGTACCCATTCTCTTCTCATACAGGTGTAATGAAATATTATCATGCTCTTACTGATTTATTCAGTAATTTGCAACACATTTTCAAACGTATTGAGTAGATTTGCATGTTTCAGAGGCATTGTCAGAATGATAGAACAAAGTTATGGTAGTTATATAAAGGAAACTTAAAACTTTCCTAGTGAAAGCTAAACATGTAAAATTTAAATGTATGATGTAAATTTATACATTTATTTGTGCTGTCATTTCTCATCATGTTTTGTTCGAAAAAGGTCAGAAAATGCAAGAAATGTTGTTTCTGATAGTTTTCATTTTAAAGCTATCTGTGTTAGCATGTCCTCTTAACTCTGTAGGGATTCTCCATGAGCTCTGACTAAAACTGACAGGATTACTTACCTATAGTAAGTGTATCAGCCACTTACTTTTAAAGGTAATAAAAATCCTGAATTTTATACAGCTGATCACATTGTTTACAGAGTACTACTAAACGGATACTAGATATGTGTAACAGAAACTAATTTGAATTTATATTTCTTTACCTGCCTTAAGATAGATTTGTAATGTATCTTACATACTTTCTTTAGTAAAATTTAAAAATTTGTAACCTTGATTATACCTTTTGCCTATTTTTTTTTCATCTGTTTGGTTTTATTACTTTTCTTTAACTTTAGAATCAGATATTTGCAACAATATCATTGCTATGGGTTTTCCAGCTGAAAAACTAGAAGGAATTTATCGTAATCATATTGATGAAGTTGTACGGTTAGTATTAATTTGATGTTTATAGTTTTGTCTCTAACGTTTGTGTATTTGCAGAAATATGCTAATGAAACTGTTCAATGATTAAAGTACTTGGTAGTTCTAAAATGTCTGCATCATTCTAATTTTAAAAATAGGCAGCTGTTTTATATTGATTACTTATATTTTTGTGTCTGAAACAAATAAAGTGTAAAGATTTGTATATGTAAACTTTTAATTTTTTTTGTTAAAATATTCAGTGCTGTTAGCTAAAATTACATTAAGGATGTGAATACATTTGAAATAATTTGTAATCAATAAACCAGTTGTTAAAAAACAGTAATAATACATCAGCATAATAATGCACAAATTGTTAAAGAATTAACAAAACATTTAAAAAAAATATTTTTTTCTATCTCTTTGGTGTGATGAATGGTTAGATTTGTGTTTAAGTATGTAAGATTAGAATTTAAGGTATTTATTTATATACTATAACTACTGTGCTAATTATGTGATCTTAATTGAATAGAGTTGTTTAAACATTTTAATTATATGATCTATTCTGAGTCAGTGACCATATTATGGTAAACAACTGACCCAACATAACTTTCCTTAGAATTGAATAAAATTAAGTGTGAAAGGTTAAACACTTTGGCTTATGTTGGAGCTTATATATTTATTATGTAGATAGGTATTTATATTTTAGAATTTGTCAATTATTTGTATTTTTTGCTGAGTCGAAGACCACAATGTGGAAAACAATTGACTGCATATTATGTTAAGAGTTGGATTAAATGATAACTTTGAAAGGTGAATGCTTATGTTTGTATTTGATTGTGTAAGGCAAGGATTAAGAAATGTATGCATAATCTTAACTTACAAGGTAAATTTTTGATATCATTATTGGAGATTGTAAGAAGAGATTAAGAAATGTATGCATAATCTGTAACTATTATGTTAATTGTAAGGTAATTTTTGATATCATTATTGAAGATTGTAAGAAGAGAGGCAAAATTGTCAATGTTACAAATTTTAGTCAAAAAGTAAAAATTTGCCAAAAAATTTAAATGCCATATGTTATTCATTAGAAGAAGAACATCCTCTCAAAAGTTTGTTAGTGTTCTAGTTCCCTTTATAAAAATCCTCCAAATACAATATATTGTATCAAATCTAATGAGCTATGATAGGTATACCATGTAGCATATTTTGGAATCTTGTATAGGATAGTTTCTAATGTTTAATGGTAAACAATAAATATTTAAGTATGACTGTCCCTAGTTTCAAAATACAATGAACCATTTACTCAGTAATTTACTGTATAAAAATAAAAACCATGAGAGTAGGCAGTCTCTTATGCTCTACATGTTTCAATATTTTATTTCTTCATCACCATCAGGAGGGCATTATTTTGCAAGAGTTATAGCTTATGTATTCTTAAGAATCACATGATCAAATTCACATATTGATTTAACTCAAATAGTGTCATGCCACCTGTTAACAACTTGTTTCTCTAACCCTTTATACCTATTTAATATTTTAAAATTATTTTTATCATATTTGATTGTTATGATAGATTTGCAGTTATTATAAACATTCCAATTTTCATGAAATTAATTTGATTTGTAACCCAAGTATACTCTATTATGATCATATCTTTTAAATTTTAAATCTTTTTTAAAAACCTTTTACAGGTTTGGTTTAATTCAATCCAGTAAATTTGTTATGGGGGAGTGAAATAAAACAACTTCATTAAGATTGCAGTCATTCAGGTGTTTGTACTTTGGTAGCTGTACTCAAACTGTATTCAGATGCTTTCTTAACACTGAATATAATATTAACCACTCAAAAACTATATTGGTAGTTAGTCCATTCAAAACTTTGAACATCGATATTTGTTTCTTGGGAAATGTCAAAACAAAAGCCATCTAGCTAAGAATGTCTATCCAAAAAAAAAGACACAAACAAAAAACAAACAAACCACAATTAAATTTACTACCTAAATGATATTCATAAAGTAAAAGTAAAAAACATCAACCATAACAATTACAATAAAAGAAGAAATCTGCATTATGATACAGAACTCCAGCATATTTATACACAACTTAGACATCAACATGTAGAAAAAATTAGGAACACAAAAACCACAAAAAAACAAATGGCAGCTAATATTAATAGCTAAAGAATGCCCATAAAGTAAACTAAATGTGAAAATAACCAAAACAAAACAAATGGCATCAGACACGTAACTCTGAACTTTTGCGAAGCATGGGTGTTGCAGAAATTTAAGTTTAAATATACTGATGCCTGGGCATTCATTAAATTGTCCCAAATAAATGAAAATTAATTAATTACTTAAGATGCTTTATTGCATAGTTTATGGCAGGAAAGTGACAGCAGAAATTGCTTCATTTTGATTTTTCTGTTTACATTCCAGTTTTTCAGGCTGGAATTCTTATTTTACATCATTTATGGTTGGCGTCTATAATGCCAAAACAACTTTAGAACTGAGAAACCTTTGAAAGTATAATTTAATCAACCTATATCTGATTTCAATGGCAAATATACTAATATACTAATTTTGAATGAGATGGCTGCTAATATTGATTTATAGTATTTATAATAAATATATCAGTTTTATAATGTCAAATGTATAAACATGCTGAGGGTATAGTTGCTTAAGTAAATGTGTGTGTGTGTGTGTCTACACATGCACAAAAACACACTTTTGAGATATTATGAAATAAACAATTTAAAATTTGAAGATAAGGTTCTGATACTAGTGGTGAAAACTTCTGTGGATTACATCTGCCTGGTGTTTTTTGTAGACAACTTCTTTTTTGGTATTTATCCTGAGGCGCTTATCAGTTGAGTGTGATTTTAGTATTTTGTTTATATTTAACCAGCCTGAATGGTATAGTGTTGTCTTGGAAGAGAGCTCCAGATTGTTAGATATTTTTGTAGTGTCATCACTTCAGTGGTGTTATTTATGAAAGATAGTCATACTGTGGAAGAGCTTAGGTTGTTTTGTCAATAAGTTTGTTGCTTGTGTAAGACTATACTTCATATTTCATTTAAGTATAGACATTGATCTCAAGTAATAGTTTGATGGGTTTTGACATAGAAACCATTAAAGTATTCCATTGTTTGTATATGCTGAGGATTTGTTGTTGTTCTACTTTATGTGGCTGGTCTTGTTGTTGTGTTCAGCCCCAGAAAACTTCTGTGGATGTAGCAGATTGGTTTATAGTTTAGTATATGTTCTTCCTGTATGAACAACAATCTTATTAATGAAGTTGTGACTAGAGTTCACAATAACAGTGCTTGTCAGTTTGAAGCTCATTCACATGATATGAAAATCATGTTAATTTGATGAAGGCCTCAATACAATAGATGAAATATCATTTGCCACGAGGCTCCAGAGAGATGCAGCCTTTGAAGATTCAATACTAGTACTCCCTACTATGCCAAAACTATTCTCAGGTCCTGGTAATAAGTTGTAAGGAAAATTGAAGAGAATATGCTGCAACACTAGGATACATGTACGTTGTTGCTAGAACATATTAATTTTGTAATTACTTTTGTCTTAGATGTACAGAATTAAATATTTTGATGATACTGGAATTATTATTTTTTCAATCTAAAAGATTTTCATTTGTCATCTCTTGTTTGATAGGTTTCTAGAAACCAGACATAAAGATCATTATAAGATATACAACCTGTAAGTATAGACATACATTTTCTTGTTTGTTTAATTTCAAACTCTTTTGTTAAGTAAAATTAAAATGTTATGGTGCACTAGCTATGTATTCTAAGCAAGCATTTTTATTTATGGATGTTATATTCTCTTGATATGAATGTTAAGAAACATTTATAAATGTGATAAAGGCTTTCTGAAATTTAAAACAAGTTATATCATTAAAAATTGCTGGATGGGAATAAAAGTTTAAAATCATGTAAATCACCAGATAACCTACTTTTTTTGTTCATGACTATTAGGTGAGTGATATGAGATAAGTTATGTAATTAGTCAAGTTTATGATATACATGTACCAAATGTATTGCTACTCTTATAAATTAATTATTAATCTTTTTTTAATTCAAGAAACTTAACTTATATTCATAATATAAGTTTTATGAGAAACCATTCAAGTATTTGTATCAGTAGCTCAGTTCAAAAGTTTTTATCACAGGTGCTTTCATGGTTGTGTATGCTGTGTAACAAATATTATTTCACAGATTTTATTTAAACTCAAAAAGACTGTTGTATATATCTACAAATCATTTAAATACCTGGTTTCCAGGTGATAAATAGGTAGAGTGTAGTTGTGATTACAGGGGAGTGTTAACACCTACAGTATGATAATGGAAACAAGCACTATGCTATACCTGAATTGTTTTTGTTTTGTCTCTTATGGGGAATACAACTCTTGATAGAATTGGTGTATTTTTGTAAATCCACACACACACACACACACACACACTACCTTTATTATACAGCTCAAAGAGAGAGAGAGAGAGGGTGATCTTATCTTCTTAGTTCATATTCAGAATTTCTTTATCTTTCAGTGGAGTGAATTTTCTTATTTCACGTTATCTAACAAAATCTATAGCATTACCAGCTGAACTACAGTTTTGACTACAATTAGTCTGTCTAGGTCAGTAATGGAAGTTGTCATCCAGTGGTCTGTTACATGGATTTGTGTATGAAAGCTGCTGTTGTATGGTATTTATATTTAAGCTGGTACCCATCTAACATATCATCGTAGCAAGTCATGTTTAATCCCAATTTTAAAATCACAAATTTGTAAAATGTATGTACATTTATATACTCATGCACATTTATAATTATATTCATTTTGATAGTTAAAAGCTAACTTAAAGTGCCAACAGACAAAACAATGAAACCATATCTTATGGCACTGATGTTTCATATACTAGTATCCAGTTGACTCGCCAGTTGGTAAAAGTTATCTGTGGAAACCTGACATCAGCAAAATGAGAGGGGCAAAGTTGTCATGCTTCATTCCAACAATTCCACGGTAGTGTCTTACATTACCTCTCAAGGGGGAACTTTGAACCTTGGATCTCCTATGTTGGGCCCACTCCAATCACATCATCCTACTAGTTTACTATGTTCTGGGGGTGATGAATTTGGTGGCAGATCAATTGTCTTGACCTGACCAGATTCTCCTGACAGAATAGATGTTTCATCAAGAGTTTTTCCAGTGGGCTTGCTCTTGGTTCAGGACACAATGATTGATGCATTTGCCACTTATTGGAACACTCAACTACTGGCATTTTGGTCTCTGGTACCTCACCCTGGGACATTGGAAATAGATGCATTCAGTCAGGACTGGACTGGATTGAGCATGTTTGCTTACCCACTATTTTGTCTCTTACCACAAGTCCTAGCAATTATTCGTTCAACCCTTTGTCGTATTCTGTTGATAGCACTGGATTGGCCAGCTCAACCCTGGTTTCCACTCCTGTGGTACCTTCAGGAGTTCCCATCTCTTTGGCCATCTCTTTTGAGGCAGCCAGGATCCAACATTGTACACTTATCCATCTGAAGATCCTTCACATGGTGTCGGGGTTCAACCTTTTTCAGTCTCTGTGCCACTCCACAATGGACATTTATCAGCAGAAATGGTATACATATTGACAATGGTGTATTGCAAGGAGGTTGATCTCACTTTGTCCAGACCATAGCTCGGTTTTTAACCTGACTCTTTGACAAAGGTTTGCATTTTCCACAATTGCCCTATATAAGGCAGTCTTATTGGCTACCTTTAGATACTCAAAGAGAAGGAAATTCTTTGAGTCCCCAGTGCTCTCAGGCCTCCTCAAGCCATTTTGGGTCCTTTGTCCCACACAGCCTTTTCAGTTACCTACCTAGGATATAAAGGTGGTGTTCATGCTCTTTCTTGACATCCATTTGAGCCCTCAGCCTCGTGTATCACCTTAAAGTTTATTTTTTTGTTGCTGCTCTCCTGTGGATGTAGCCAGTTGGAAATGTTTTTGCTGCACATGCACAGGACGCTTTATCATTCTACCTATGTTCTTCTATACCCAGACAGGTCATTCTTACCTAGACACTGGCAGCCAGGGAAGGGGATAAATCCTTTTCACTGATTCCTCTGACTGCTTTTTTTCACCTGTATGACCAATCAGAACCCGATTATTTGTTATGTCCATTAAGGGCCTTTAAGTGTTATATTATAGAGGTGCTAGAGAATGACTTTTTATTCATTGTGACCCTTTACTTTCTCAGGATTTACCCCCAGTTACCTTGATGGGGTTGGTATGAAAATTGATCCATATTGCTTATTCTGGGCTTTCTTTAGATGTGAGAAGACTTCTGTGAGTCACTTCATAATTCCAGACCTTATGATTTCTGCTTCCTCAGGTTAAGTATGGCATTTGAGGTCCCTTCATTCCTAGTTTGATGTGTTTCCTTATGGACTTCTTCAGGTTGAGGAGAGGATTTGTTCACTTCGGTGTTGCTTACCTTCTCGTCGTCATTCCAGTGGCTCTGAATGCATCACTCTATAGCTACAATTTGGGAGTCCCTCACAAATATATATATTGCAGTCCAAATGTCCTATCCATCAATGTGGGATATAGGGGCCATAACCTTATAATTCCAACCCCGAGCATGGGGACCTTGGCTACCTGGTTGGGGCCTGGCCAATGTTGATGATGAAATATGTCAAATTCCACCCTCAGTGCATGATTTAGATTCCAGATGAAGATGTTCTGGATGTAGCGAGGTTCCCCACTAGGTTGCTAATCTTATAGGTTTTTTTTAGCACACTCACAATCTATGCAGACACATTCTGTATGGATAATGCCCTCACCAGCCCCTCCACCTTATCAATGTGGGATTCTGGCTGTAGTGTGAGGTAAGTATGTTTTGGAAGTTAACATTTACCTCTGGTCACACCCTTCCACCTCTCCTCCCCACTAAGAGCCAGTGTTAAACTGTGGATTGGTTAGTCTCAAAAGAATGACAGTATTATCTGAAGAAGATACTTATATATTGTACCAGGATGGAGGGTATATGGGCGTAGGTGGAGAGTGTCTCGAGATAGATATCTCCAAGGGCAATTAAATGAGGAATAAAAGACTGGAACAAGCAAGAAAAAAAAAGAAACCGATGCTTTGATGGGCAAAGGAAAAGAAACCTTAGCAGTTGAGTAATAGCTGTAGTGTGAGAGGAGGTAAGTATTATTGGAAAGACATTTTCAATTTAAGCAAATGTTAACATTTACCTGCCACAACAGACAGTTGCCTTTTCAGAAAGTTAGTTTTGAAGAGGTTCCTTATCAATTCAGATCATAGACAAGACTAACTCTGATCTCTTGTTCCAGACTGGATAAATCTCGTGTACTTAAATTTTTAATATCAGACTTTCCGTAAGTGACTAGTGCTACCCATGTGACTGATCATTCCCAAATGAGAGAGGTCACCACTTCAAGAGCCACCTGACTGCTATTAGGAAAGATAATTTTACTGTGAGTGAACTTGCAGTTATCTTTTTAACAGGAAGAAAAAAGTGCTATTTTAGGTGAATGACACAGAACAATAGATAACTAGAACAAAAGGGTCTTAATGACCTTGACCAACATTTTATGTGGAATCTGCACGTACTTGCATAAGTAGCAAAAAACAGAAAACACATGGTATGTTTATATACTACAATGTTCTAACTTAAATTTAAGTCAGGTTTCAATTTTGAATAATTTTTTTATTTTCTCACAAAAAAGAAGTATCTTTATTTTTTTTCAAGGTATATTTCTTGTTTCTGAAGGCTTATAAATGAGCTCAATCTCACCCTGTTCATCTGGCTTAGTTGGAATCTTTAATGAATAGAGCTGGGTGATTAACTTGATTAATTGATGTAATCTATTACCTATGGGTGTTGATTACATCAATAAGTGTCCCGTAAAATAATACTGGTTATCAAATTTTTATTTTTGTTCTGTCTCTCTCAAATGATAGTGTGAAGTTTATTGTCTTTATCAACCTGAATCTAAAAATCTAACTGAAGGTTTTCTATCATATCTAGACTCCCAGAGACCACACATTTAGCTTTTGTCTATATAGAAAAAAGTCATTTGGTTGGGCTATCATGATTATATTGAAAAAAAAATTACAAACAAAGCAGCCTTTTGACAAACAATTTATTGATTTATTAAAGTCACAGTGCAAACAAAGCAATTTGGTGACTACATTTGCTTTTATGATGTAAAGTAAGGCATGCACATATGGTGGGAGCAAGCTCAGTAAATATAGGGAATCTAAACTAGTGCCTTTTTGTAAAAATCCTGTATATTCATACAACACATTCCACTGTTTGACAAATGCATATAATATTTTATCTTTTTTTTTTTTTATTGGCTATGATGTTAATATTGTGTATGCCTCAAGTATATTAAATAAGCAATTTATCTTATAAACCTCTGTAACTGTATATCATGAAAACTATATGATACAAAGAAACTACATTTTCTTCAAAGCTGTCTTATATCAGAAAGTTTAGCTATTTTTATATGCAAGATAAAATTTTTGTTAACCTGTGTAATTGATTAATCAGAATTATGATTAAATCTATCAATATCATGAAAAGAACCAAAATTAGGGATTTGACTAATTACTGTTTTTAATTATTCAATTATTCAAGTAGTCTAAATATTGTTATTATAATTTTTGATTATTAAATTATTCAAGTAGTCTAAATATTGTTATTATAATTTTTTATTATTATGTTCAATTAATTCAAGGTTGTTTAGCGTAGGTGATTAATGTTAAAGTTCACAAAAATAATCAACTAACCAAAATTAATGTTTTGGATTATTACTATTTATACTTATTCCAGTTTTCTAAGTCTTGTGAGAGAATAATCAATTAGTTGAATGTATGAGCCTGATTGTTAATCAATTAGCAAATTCCACTAATTGCCCAGCTCTATTAATGAATACCACTAGCCATAGCACTTCTCAACTTTGTAGGGCAGGCTTTGTCATATTATGTTTTATTTAAAAACCTATAATTGATGTTTGATTTTTGACTCTCATGTTGTGTGATATTACTACATTTTTTTCTTGATCTGAACTTAAGTTGATGATAGATAATATATCAAAGTAACAGTTTCAAATGAGTAGAGTTACTTCTTTATTTTACCCACTATTTCAGTGTTTTTTCTATGTATTCTCATTTTCACAACCATAATCAGGATCTTGCTTTCATGAAACTTTAGACTTGTACTACAAACATATCACTACATATATGATACCACAAACTAAAGCTTGCAAACTGCATTTGCACTGTCTTCAAACAACACAACCACAATGACATCAAGCAGATATAGCTCTGTTAGGATGACCGTGTTATAATTCTTAGTTACCTACTGAAGGCTTCAGCAGCAGGACCAAGATGTCATCCACTCCAGACAGATGCAACACATGAACTCAAATTTATTGCTGTAACTCTTCAGTGTTAAAGTTTTAGATAATCTGATATACAGTTAATGTGTTGATTCCATGTTTCTTCAACAACTATAATGTCCCAGTGAGCAGTCAGTATTATATGACTTTATATGTGTAACTTAATTTGTCTCTGTATTTCCTTTCTGTCTTCTCAGTTAACAGTCATTGTAAGTTAGAAGTTATGTATATATAATTTATTTGTTTATTATTTTTTGTTGCTGTTTAGCAGTTATAATATTTGAGCAGTTATAACATTTTAAAAGATGTTTTATATTCTGTAGGATGTATCTCATTAGGTTGTTTGATTTGCTACACATTTAATATTGTAAATCTTTCATACCAGTTGCATTTGCCAGAATGAATGCAAATTTTTTATTGAGAAGAATACCATACATTATTGCTTTGTATTAATTTCATTTTATCCAAACTTTTTGTCAGTGAAATTATCCTTTTTTCTAGCGTGACCGAGAATAATGATAGATCAGAAAGTCTGAGTCTGTATGCAGGTCTACATCAGTTACACATGTGGGACAGACTTGTTGAAGCCTTAGGGCATAAAAGTTGGCTTCTATATGTGTGATTGTAAATTAGAGGGTTAAGACTTGTGTATTGAAAGGCATCATTATTTTCTTTTTATCAATCCATTTCTTATTCTTGGAAAGTGGAGTTAGTTGTATTTACTGGACTGCACTCTCTTAATGTTGAATAATACTTGGGGCAGCAGTAGCTTCCTGGAATAAACTCAATACATACGAAACAATAGAAATTTTGCCTGATTTATAAAGTCCATGTTAATTTGTTTTCCTTTGTTATAGATACAAACCAGACTATTAGGCACAATCTTATGTAGCAGTGCAACACATAAACATATCAACTTGCACACAAAGGTTCACTAGTTTTCTGTGGGCGTTTCTACAAGTAGACGTCTACCAACATTTACTACGACTCGCACATTGCAAAGTAATTTCAGCATTTTAATTTTTTTCAATTCCCAGTTATCATCAACAATCAAACAACTCAGTTGAATTCACTTGTTAAATTGAGCAGTTATCATAAAATATTTGACCAGTGTTTCCCTATTAAGTATAACTTGATAGCTTGCAAAGTAAGGATCACAATGCCCTTTCAGTTGTAGATTTTTTCCAACCAACCAACCAATTGCCCTAACTGTAATAAATAATAAAGTGGCTATAACATGATGCATTCTTACATTTTATCATGAAACACCACTTAATAGCTCTGAAAACAAGGAATGCCATAGATTTTTTCAATCAAATGAATGTTTTCATTGCATCTTTACCATCCCCTTAAACATTATTGAGTGTACCTGTTTCACATTATTACTATAATTAGATGATGGTGTAGACAGACACCTACTACAGTCTTCTATATTGTTGCACAGCAGAAGGCTGTGTTCATTTATGGGAGGCCTTCATCTTATTTCTTAGGTTTAAGTGTTGCATCCTTAGTTGAGTTCTTTCATAGAACAATGTGATGCACATAATTGTGCATCATTATAATGATACAACACATAGGGATAAGCATCATTGCCATATTCCACATCAGTTTACATGACAGACACAGTCTTAGGGAGCTTTCTATGTGATTTGCTGTCCTGGAAGGCTCCTAACTCAATAATCTGCTGAATCGTGATGGATTACTAGCAACTCCACCTGACTTTGTCATGGCATTTCACATCAAACAAGCTCATTTTGCTACTATTCTTGGCCATGGGTAACTCAAACCAGCACCTTGCAATACATGGTTTTGTTAGCAATTACCTTGGTCTCAGAAAGTACCTTTCCATGTTAATGATTATTGAAAGTTACAAATACATAGTGACATGGAAAAGAAAGCATGTTCAAAGTAAGCTCTACAATAACAAACATCTTAGTCACAGCACCAAAATGTTCTTTTTTTAAATTGTCAGTGATATTCAGGTCTACTGATTCCAACAAAAGATTATAAGCATCTCCAAGGATACAACTTCAGGAAATATACTGCAGAGAATAATTTTGAGCATGGACAGCAAAAGAAACACAAAAGTGAACAAGTAAAGGAAAGTTTATTCACAAATGTTCCAAGCTATACATAAACTAACCAGCCTTTGGCTGCTGGGGTGAGAGACAAGATCAGGAAGAATTCAACTCCAAGTTTGCACAGGATGAGGACAAAAAGATTTTAATATACCACCCAAACTCGTAGAAAAATTTTGATGTGTGGTATGCCAGAATATAATGCTGCTAACATCAACAATTTTTTCCAAATAACATTAATAGGGAAGAAAAAAATGCTAATTCCTAATAATTTCTGTAAATATCTGTGCCACATCTTTACACGGGGGACAGACACCAGATTCAAGTGATAAGTTTTTTCAGCCAGTGGCATATACAACCTTTACTTAAGTAAAATAATTAATACATGTTTATCATCTTTTGACATTCAGTTAACAAGAATGTCATGCTACATGCAGGAAACTTCCTTGAAAATTTGAAGAATTACATGAATACACCTGACTAGTTATTCCATACCAGTTATGGAAGGGTGAAATTAATAGCTGTTCCAGCTATTACATTGGTGTGAGTGGGGTTGAGTTCATAGGAATGAATATGTGAAAATTCCTTGTGATTTTAAATAGGTTCAGAAAGGTACATTACACTTCAGTTGCAGAGTTAACTTACTTGAGAATAAGTTACAGGTTTGGGTAAGATGACTATTAATAGATAAAAATAACAGATTAGGATCAGAAATGAAGGAAGCAAGACAGGAAATTGATCAAGTTATGGTAAAGTTTACTTGAGGGGAAGAGTGAGAAGGCCAGTTTAAAAACTAATGTTTGATTTTGAGTCTCAAAAAATGGTAGTGTGTGAAAAATTAATTTTATTATGAGATTTATACCTGTTATAGGTAACATCACTTACAACACTTTGGTAAAATAAGTGATTAAATATCTCATTAGTCAGGTGAGGCACTAGGCAATCACTAAATTAAATACCTCTTTTGATGTAATGATATAGATATCAAGTAAAAGGTAGACTGTTATATCTTACATTTACACTTGTGGTTGAAATATTCTGTATCTTGTAACTTAAACTAGGTGTATTATTGCATAAACTACTCAAGTAGAGTCAAATTGCTACTAATTATAGTGTATCAGAACTTATGGTGAGAACAAGAAGGCAATATGAGTTTAGCTCAGCAAAGAAAGTCCTCATAAAATGCAACAAATATCAGATTGACAGAATTTTCCTAAAACATTGGTTGTCTTAGTGACAGTAGTTTTCTAATAATTTTTACGATACGGTACATTACATCCACCCACATAAATAGCTATTCTCATTCAGTGTTGCCCTCTATATGCAAAAAAAATATCTTACACACGCCACAAGCCTTAAAACTCCCACCCATATGGAATTGACTAATTCCAATGTGTCTCACATGCAAGTTATCATGCTGCAATCCCTCCTCCAATAAGAGTGCGACACACACTCTTGATGCATGCGACTCCTTATATTCAATTCTACTGAACTATCACTTCTCGTTTGGCAGTATTTGTGCTATAATGTTTTGTTTGTGCTCTCTTCAAGTGTTTTATTTAAATTTTTTCCCATACATTTGTATTAATTTCTCTTATTATACAATAGTGATATTTGTAACTTGTTGAGTTCTTCCAAAGTGGAATTATTTTATATTTCTACCCAGTTACGGAAATTATTACTTTATTACAAAAACTTATTTGTTTCTGCCAACACAGTTGTGTTTGGTTATTCATTTTGCATTATGAATTCTACATTACCACTTCAGAGGGTATATGTTCTATTAGTACATTTCCACCAGCTTCAGGTCGTGGTACTCCGCGGGAAGATTTTCAGCTTTACTTCATTGGGAGATTGATTGTCCAATGAACTGACTTTCGTCGGTCCTCACCTCGAGTTTGAGGTCCCACACATTTAAAATACAGTCCACTGACTTTGGAAAGATGAGATGTTCTTCTGTTATGGTTTTTGAATAATTTTATTGTTAATATTATTATCTGTAGTTATTTGGGTTCCAAAAGTTTTGTTAGATTGGTTAATACTTATAGTCAAATTCAGGTTAGCAATTATTCTTAGTTGTTGCCGTTCTCCTAGGCTTACCATGGTCTTTGTTATTTTAGAATTAACTGTAATTCATTTTACTGATATATCAATCATTAATTTAACTATATTGTTTTTTTTTCATACATCATGTCTCATACATATGTTATTGTTACGGCAGACTTCCTTAATTTTATACAATCATATCTATTTCATTTTCGTTATTATTTATCTTTTATCCTTCTTCCTATTCACTTTTGGTTTGCGTGGAACCCTTGAGCTGGGTCCAAACAAACTTCTCCCAATATTATACATACTTATTGTTTGGTTAAGTTTTTATTTTAGTGCTTAGTGATATCCTTTGTTCTGTACTGTTTGATTAGGCTTCACAAGTGTTTGTTATTTTCGGTTTACCTGTAGTTCTACTTCCGGGTTAATCAATAATTAGGTTAAATATCTTGTTCGATTAGGTTTAATAAGTGTCTGTTATTTTTGGTTTACCTGTGGTTCTATTTATACGTTAATTGATAATTAGGTTAAATATTTTTTCTTCTGCAAATAACATCACATACATATGTTTATTTCGCTACACAATTTCTTAACATTTCCACTTTATAGACTATTTCATTTTCATCTTTCTTTATAGTTTATACTTCTTACCATTGATTTCATTTATAATATATGTTTCTTACCATTAATTTCATTTATGAGGGCCCCTGGGGTCCAGGGTCCACCCTACCTGCTCCCAGTAGTGCTTGCTTTCCTCCTATAATGGCTGAACCTATTTTCAGACAACCCAGATTTTGTCAGTTTTCCTCCACCTTATCATGGATTGCCTTCCAGGCCTCTACTGCAGAATCTGCTAGGCCTATCTCAGTTATTTTAGATACATTTCACAGTATATTCCCCTTCCCATGACACTGTTTAATGATGCTCTTTTTGTCATTAATAGGGATTGCAAGGAATTGCACAAATCCCTAATAGAAAGTTAGGGCATAAAGCACCTTAAACAATAAAGATTCAGTTCAAATAACACTTTAAAACCTTTACTATTGACTACTAAGGCTTTATACTTATAAAATTGCATAAAAAAGCATGAACATTAGACTTACAAGGGAAAGAAAATCCATTCAATGGCTTGTTTGTAATTCTTCTTTTTCTTGTTATTATTCTCATGCCAGCCTACAACAAAAACTGCTTGATATATTGCTTTCAAACCTATTGTAGAATACTAAATAAGGTACTTCAAAGGTCGTAGTGGTATTGAAAAGTCGATTTGTTCTATGTTTTACATAAGCTAAACAATTTCATAATTCTAGTGCAAACAATGTTATAATTACCCTTTGAAGTTAGCATACAAATATCCGGTGTTACTTTAAAAAGCTGAAGTACAAGGTGAAACTGGGATTACCAATCGATAGCAGATGAAAATTAGATGACTATGACACATAGATACTTAGTGCTTTGTACACTATACAATTGGTGTATTTATGGAGCCAACCTCTAAATTATGTGTGAGGTGAATGAATAAAAAAAATAATCAGGACATATAATATTAAATTTTATTATACTCATTCATAGAATAATTACTTTAAAAGACATGAAGGTTTATTTAAAGTAATTTTTCATACATATATGTTTTATTTGAAGAGGCTGCTTTTCTACTGGTAAAATTTTATATGTGCTTACTGGGTGTTGAGTCTTAGTCTAGGGACATTTGCACATTGCTATGCATCATATATAGAGAATTTAGTTACATAGAAACTATAAATGCTCACTATATTCTCAAACAAATCTCCATGACAATTTTTAGCTGCAGCTTAACATTTTATGTCTCGAACTAATGCAATAGATAGTCAATAATTACAGAAATTATCATAAATCGTATCAGATAGCCACCAGCTGTGTTTATTATCATTACAATGTATAAAGTTAGCTACTATATGAAGTAATCCTTTGCCCATAGGTGAGGCTAAGAAAGTCAGCAAACAGATGAATAAAAAATTTGGAATTAAAAAGCCTCTAGGTAGGGATCGTAAATAAGTAAACAAACAAGGCTGGAGATATTATAAACATTACTTACTCAAACTACAAGTCACTATTTTGACATCACCAAATATAATTATAAGTAACAGCATGGAGTCAAAACAGAGATCTGTAGTTTAAGTAAATAATGTCAACAGTATCTCCAGACTTGTTTGCTTATTTTTTTATGATCTCTATTTGCAGGTTTTTAAATTCCCAATTTTATATTTGTTGTGTTTATAGTGCTTTAATCATCTATTTCATTACTCAAGTGTACTATAATATTGTTTATGTGTGTTTGTAGAATATACAAGAATTTTATGCAGATTTGACCTAAACCACCTGTATTTTAAAATGAGTAAATAAAAACACTGTGTACCTGTGTTGGTGCTGCTCTCATGCATTGTACAAATGTATCTGAAGCTATGAAAAATAATGAGAATGGAGTCATTGAACACATATACAAATGTTAATATGAATTTTACAAATTGTCAAAATGAACATTTTCCTTTTTCATTCAGTTGCTCAGAAAGAAACTATGACACAGGAAAGTTCCATCAACGGGTAGCACAGTATCCTTTTGATGATCATAACCCTCCAAGACTCGAATTAATGAAGCCATTTTGTGAAGATGTTGATCACTGGATCTCTGATGATAAGAATAATGTTGCTGCCATCCATTGTAAAGCTGGGAAGGTGTGTTTTAGTTCCTTTTTAGATAAAATACATACACTCATAATTTATTGTGAAAGATTTTGGAATATATTTTTTTATCGGTGAGATGACACGTAAAGAACTTCTTGAACATAATTTTTAAGTACCATAGTAACAAACATGTATGTACAGAATACAATCTTACAATATAGAAATTTTATAAAATTACCGTAATGAAAAGTAATTACCTTGAATTTGTCAATCAGATGATCTTTGTCATTACACAGTTCATCTTTGAAAACTAATAAGTATTGTAGAGGTTTGAAGATTGCTGAAGAGTAACTTCTAAGTCACAGAATCAGTAATATCTTTGGTTTGATGACAGACATTTTTATTTTTGTTTTTACTCTGTGAAGAAGCAGCTTATATAAAGATTTTGCAGTTATTAAGAGATGTTTTACTTTATTACTCACGTGAAATACTTTTTTATTCACAGTAAATAATCACCATTCCAGTTTTTACCAATAACTAGCTTTGCTTAGAACCACAACTAGGGTCTCTAAGTAGAAATACTTTTGGTCTCCTTTCTTTACCAACCCCTTTAAAAAATATTAATTGCATTATTTCCACAAACCAAAAATGTGTATCAAGACACACTTATTAACTGTCTGCTTATGGGTTGGTGAAATATACACATGAAACTATTTAGAATGACATTCAAAATTTAATCTGCTTTATCAGTGTATGTCAAACTTGGCATCAGAATGTATTTTATAATTCATATTTTATGTTATCTAAGGTTTTATTTCAAAAAGAAATACTTTAACTAATTTCTCAGTCTGCACCTCTCAGTCACATGAATTTGTGGTGCTGTGACTTTTCATTTATAATTTTTTTTTCTCATCCCTTACAAGGCCATAGATATTGACAAGCCAGAATTTAAAGTTTCAATCTTTTCTTGCTTTACTGAGATATCCTCCTCCCATATCCCATCTTTTAAGAAATTTCTGTAATTTTCCCTAATATTGCTGTTGGACATGTTTATAATCAATAGAAAGAACAAATTCTGCACAGCATAAATAAGAAGATTGTTTTGTTTTTAGCTGAGAATTCGATGTGAGAGTTTGTGTTTGGATTAAAACATTGCTCTGCTCACTAATGATTCTTTAATCTGTTTATAAGTTAGTTAGAAACCCAGGTAAATTATAGCAGTTTTGGGATTTACTGATCTAGTTTCTGAAATATTTTTTATGTTCTGAAATGCATATTTAAGAGCTACATTAATTATTTTTGGATAATCAGCATAGTGAGAAAATAGACTTTCCAAACTATGCACCCAAGAGCAAAAGGTCTCAAGGCTAAATATCTTGGTTTTTATGTATGTTTTTTTATTTATGATATATTTTTTAATAAAAGAAGCTAAATTGTAAAAATTAAAAACTTGTTAGGTTATATAATAAAATTTAAAGGAAAGAAAAATTAAATAAAAACATTCTTAAGAAATGCATGTGGGCTGCTATCACTTGGTGTAATTCAGTACCTTTTTTACCCTAGTTTGCATTCAGTTTTTGTCAGGTGATATAATGCTTTGATAGTTAGACATGGTTCAACAAGTAATGAAACAATAAAAGTAAATGAAAACATATGTGAAACTTTTATGAGCTTGAGGCTATTTGGGACCTGCAAAACATTAGCAGTAGTTTTCATGCATTTAGCTTGAAATTTCCTTATTCTATCATTTTTATGCATGCCATTTAAGCTATGCTTTCATATAGGTGCTGTGTTAGATCAATAAATCCTGGTCTATGTGAAAAAGTTTTATGCAGTCAGACAAACAAACTCACACATACGTAACTTTATTTAATGAAACTACATGTAAAGTAAACAGTAAGGTAAGGGTATTTGTAATAGTGTACAGAGTATGAAACAATTATATGCATTCAATGTATGACACAAACACAGAAACATAGAATAAAACCCATTTTAAAGAAAAAACATAGCTAAAAGGTGTTAATAGTAGTCTATGAAATGAACTGATGCTAAATTATTGCAAAATAAAGTAAATGTAAAGTTGTATTGAAGGCAAACTTAGCTGATTATGCAGAATCATCTGAATGCAGCATGTTCACAAAGTGACGAGCATATGGTTTTGAACAAATTGCTTC
This sequence comes from Limulus polyphemus, assembly GCF_000517525.1. Lineage (NCBI taxonomy): Eukaryota > Metazoa > Arthropoda > Merostomata > Xiphosura > Limulidae > Limulus > Limulus polyphemus. Next base: position 350,455 of record NW_013665923.1, read on the forward strand.
TACGTATTTTAGATCAAAATAAGTCAAGAAAGTGCATAGAAATTGTATCTAGTGTAATGTTAATTTTTTAAAAATTATATCTAGTTTAAGTGTTGTTTGTGTGAAATACTTTGCAATTAAAAAATTTAAGTTGAAATTGAAGCCAGCTGTCTTGTGATGATGATTACATTGTGCCATCATGTATTGTACTCCTTGCATGCATAAAAAAGTTTGACTAAGCAAAAAACAAGTAAAGGGGTTCTGAATGGAAAAGCCAATATGCAATCTTGGACTCCTCAGACAAAGACCTTTCTAATGATATGAATTTTGTAGTTTTTGATCGAGAAATTTGCGAGAAAAGTTCCAGACAGATAAATGCAAGCGTACTATTTATGTAGATTGTCTGTAACAATCTCAAGTCATTAGATTAAAAAATTTTATTTAAGATTTCTTTTTATATTTTCCAACTTTTGCTATACGAGATAAAGTATAAAATTTTGTGCCTCCACCTAAAAAAAAAAATCAAAACAAACTTGATATTCATTTAGGAGGTTTTAGAAATTATGAAAATGAAAGATAAAGACTGAGATGAATAATAGTATTTTTATTCTTAGTATGAAAATCTCCTTTTACTCAGACTGACTCAGTAAAGGTTTCATAAATTCACAGGTAAATCTTTAGTAAAAAAATTTATTAAAAAATCTGATTTTTATGTGTACAACAGGCTTGTAATGTTTACTAAAAGTTAGCCAAATTTTGTGAAGATACCCCTTGTGCATTCAAAATTATAGTATGTATAGTTCCATGACTATATGGGGGGGGGGGGTTACAAGGTCAGTCAAAATGACAAAACCAATATAAAGATAGCTAAAAAGTCAATGATGAATAAGATGATCAGTGTTTAGGTGGTGAATAATAAGATATGCAAGTGGTACCTTGCCTCCATTACACTTGTTGTCTCTGATACTTTTTGCTTTTCTAAATTATGGTTGATGCTTATAATTGCCGATCTAGACAAATGATCCTGTTCCATAGATGACCACAAGAATGTTTTTATCAGCTTTAGATATCTCCTTTCTGTGAGTGTTGCAGCAAGTCTCAGTACAATCTAAATGTTAAGAAATATCTCTTAATTTGTTTTTGTGTACAAGGAAAAGGACATCAAAAGTTGTCATTTTCTTTGGAAGCAAATTGCATGTACTTAAGGTATCATGGAAAAGATCCCTTCTATTGTTATGTGATTCATTTTCCAGAACTGAGATTGTTTTGCAACTTATTGCAGTACTTGCTTAAAGGTAAATGAACTATATCCATCAAATTGAACTTATTTTGATGCAAGTGTTATCAAAGTTAAATATTTAAAAAAATAATAATTTAAAGTTCACATTAGTGAGATTTCCTTGTGTAAGGTTTACAAATCGACAACTTCAGTGAATATGTGGATGTAGCCATGCTGTAAGCTCTCTTCACCAGTGAAAGTAATAATAGAGCTTTCTGTGATTAAAATTCAGTTCAGTTACAATTTGGAAATGTGTCTACAGTAACTAAATCAATACTTGAGGAGGATGAAATATATTCAGTGTTTTGAGTAGATCTTGTTAAAAAGGGCTACATGACTTTGCACTATCAAAGTGTCCATTGTAGACAATAATTGTTTATATTATGAATTATTTGAAATCATTATGCCACATTGCCAGGCAATAAGTTGCATGAAGCTAAAGGTAAATGCAAGTCTGCTATATGTAGGCCACTTGAAGAATAGCAGTATTTATTATGATGTCATCAAAATATGAATGTTCTGTAATTGTTCTTATTTCCAATGTTTGATATTGTCAAATCAAATCTTCTGCAGCACACGTTTTATTCAAGTCTTTGTCTTTTCACGCACACTACTCACTCAGCCCTGTGGCTTCGCTCTCAGTTTGTTCCTTAAAATACATTGCATTTATTTCTTCTTCCAAATACTCTGGCTCAAAATTATATCCAGGAAATCTTAATGCATTGTAGTTTTTAAATTTTAGTTGTTTCTATTTTACCACAGAAATCAAAGTCAAGCCTTTGATGCTAAATGAATATAAAACTCACTCGGATACAAATTGGAATAGGTTTAGTGATGTCATGGACCTGCTAAACATGGCTACTGTTAGAGCAATGTTTGTCATGTTAAACAGAAGGTTACTTTAGCCATATCTTGACAATTACTGAACCCATTACCAAAAATATTTGGTAATTTCCCCCTGTTATCAGGCATTAATTTAATGCATGTATGAAAATTATAGTTTGTTCTCCTTTAACAATTCTTTAGACATTTCAACTGTCTGTTTGAAATCCCATTGTATTCCATGCTTGACTTTCACAATTTCATAGTTTTGAAATTTTTCTTCAGTTGGTGTGATGGCTGAATTCACTCATATTTAAAAAATTAACATCTAACTGCATAAGTGTATCTTCAAATGGCTTGTCAGGTACTTTATAGGAAATGTTTTTTCTGCCTTCAAGACATTTATTTCTCTGCAAGATGTGTGGGTACATTCATTTGTACATTGGTTGGTACATTTCTTTCTCACTTCCAACAAAGCCTGCCTTTTTTTAAATAGTGATTCTGGAACTTACACTTTTGAACACATCCTACATGCTGTTCCAGTTCTATATCCAACTTTGCAAGTAATTCTTTTTCTTTCAAGGAGTTTCCATTGTTTAGCAATTACAAGTCCTCTGATCCAGAAGCACCATGGAAAGCAAAGTTTCTTTCTGCAAGAGTGGCTGTGCAATTGAAGTTGGATGCATCAAAAAATCATACCACTATTTCCTTTCAGCTTCAAAAATACACTTTTTTTTTTACTAATCAAAAATAGAATAACTTGTCAGAATGACCTGAAGTAGAAACTTGTTAGGTAAACTCATTTCACAAATAAATAGTTTATCTACATTTCAATTAACAATTAATACCGAAAGTAATGCATAAAGACAGCAAAGCAAAATAGATACTGAAAATTTAAAGCCGGTTTGTGCACAGTAATTTCTCAGATAAATATTGCTGCAGTTTACATCATGAACCTTAAGTGCATTTATGTACAGAGTTATCATTGTTTTTAAAGATTATAAGATGTAATGTTGATCTGCTGTGTAGTAGGAAATTGTTAGATATTGCTGTCTTTCATAGTGTCATGAAATCATATTAAGTATTCTGATCTTTTGGACAAAAATAAACTGATGGTATAAAATTATAACTACTCATCAAATGTCAAAATCACCAGATATTTTTAATTTGAAATTTGGAATTAATTGGTATGTTAGTATTTTAAAAAGGTGAGTAGGTCTTTATAATAACATTTAGAAATCTGAAAATTATTTTTCCATACCAATAGTAATAATAAGAAAACTTTTTCCTTTTGGATAGAATCTTTCTCCATTTTTACTTTCTTTGTCTTTTTTCTACATCTAAGGAGTGAGACTTTTTTGAATTCATTTATACTTGTACACTAATACCTATGAGCCAGTATCTTTCTCAAATCATGCACACTGAACATGTACTTTACTTAGCACCGAATCGACTCATGCATACCATACATGTGCCTGTGTGAGAAGTGTTTTTGGATTGCTTTAATTGAAAACATATTTTTTCAATTCATTGTAATACTAAAGCAAAGGTCATACCTCTGATTAAAAAAAGAAAAAAAATCCCTATGAATTGGGATTCTTTGAGCTGCTCTGGGTTCAGAACAATTGCTTAGTCATCCTTTGCCTAATGATAACATTACATACACACTCACAAACTTGTACCTATTTATCTAGATATAGCTTATATGTATGCCTAATTCTAAGTTAATTGTGGTGTTTAGCTAGTGAACAGTCTGTTGTAATAGAGGATGTTTTCTGTTGAATTTTTTTTTTTTTTTACCATTACATATTTTTTATAAAAATTCAATTTTGGTTTAAGTCTTGAGTTTTTATAGAATATCTTAGATTTATGAAGGAATGGCACTGTAGACATGATGCCACCAAACTGATTAAGGTGCAACATAATGCATCTAGAAGAGAGTGTTTTTTTTATTTTATATATGAAACTTTCTGTTTAAATTCTCTATTCTAATGGTATATACTAATATAAATGTTGAGAAGTTTTAAAAAACAAATAATAATTAAAAACATTAAAGGATTTTAATAAATTCCCTTTTTAATTAACTAAGGATAGTGGCTTTATTTCAAATGTAGAAAATGTTTTAAACTCTAGTGTATTAAATGTTGAGTGCCACTACTACCAATGTTGGGGGGTGGATAAATAGGGTCTGGAAACTGGAAAGTTTTAAGGTGCTTTAAAATGAAACTTGAGACTCATTGAGCTTTTAAATTATTTAAGAAAATACCAAATACAAAAATAATAGACAAACCTTTTTCATTAAGATTATTTTTATTATAAATGAAATTAGAAAATTATGCTAAATTATTGAACTTAAAACTGCAAACTTAAATGCAAAAGAATATAAAAATCACAAACTCTCAGTTCAAAGCGCTAAGCCTAGTCCAGGTAAAGGTCATGCACTCGTGACCCATAACCCAGAGAAAATTAATCCTAACATTTGTGGATCAACTTCTTTCCTAAAAATGTATCTGCTTTGAGTTAATTTTTCAATATAATGATTAATATGTATAGGTGTACGATATAGCATGATTTAAGCTACTATAGAAAGATAATAAAAGTCACATACATCCCATGCAGTTTTTACCAGAATCAAATTTTCTAAGGCTTATAAGAAAGTGCTATTGCCTACTAGTAAAGCACAAGCTCTACTTGGCAGTTACTATAATAAACATTACACACGTTCATATTGTAAACTACAGAGAACAAATTTTCATCACATGCTTTGCTTATAACCCTATGATTTGTTAAACATGAAATACATTGATTGGAATAACAGGGTACCGAAATTGACACCTTCGACTAGGATTGGCTAAAAGTTTTACAACTGAGGGTTAGTGAACCCATATACTGTTTACTGAAGAAAATAAACTAGAAAAAGGTTTACATACCAATCATAGATGACAGAACCAGTGCTAAAGTGCAAGGAAAAAAATGTAAAAACATTTTTTTTTTCTTAGAGGTCACTTATTTATAGTCTCCAACACATTTTGGATTTTTTTATTAAATTTTTCTTCAAACTTCTTTAAATAATGCAATTTAGTGCAAATAATTGAATATTATGCTACTATTTACAAAAATAAAATCTGAAAACCAATAAAAGATAAGTTTATAATTTTTCAATTCACAAATGCGATTTGCTTTCCTGATAAGACAAAATGGCTCTGGTAGGTGATGGGTTAAGGACTGTATCAATATCACCAAAATGTTGGCGGATGAGGTAAAAGAATCTACCATAAATGCATGCTGGCATCATCTTTGGCCTGAAGTTCTGAATGATTTCAAGGGATTTCTGATGGTTGAAAAGGAAGTTGCTAATATTGTGAGACTCGCTAAAGAAATCTGAGGTTGGGATTTGATAATAGGAGGGATGAGAAGGTGCTTGAGTTACTGGAATCACATTACCAAATGCCAATGAATGAAGAACTTGAAGTGCCGATAGCCTCCAGCGACAATGATAGTGATGAAGATGCTGAAATGACTGAACCTGCTAAACCCATCCTGACAACGAAGGTTGTGTCCAATTTTCTATGCAAGGCAGAAGAGCATGCAGAAATAGCTGTAGACATTGATCCCATAATGAAGAGAAATATTAAATTTAAGAGGGTTTAATGACTTTCTAGCACCATACAGAGGAATCTTGAAAGATTAATGGAGGAAAGCCAAACAGTTGAAATTTACTGATATTATGAAGCCCAAGTCAGTCAATTAATGCCTTCTGACCCCATCCCATCTATATCTGCTTCGTTGGAGTTTGAGGCAGAATTTTCCGATGATCCATTGGCCTTAAATTAACCTCTCAACCTCCAAATCTATTATCATCATCATTGCAAGTCTTCCTCTCATCAACGAAAGGTCTTCCTTTTCATCATTCATAGGTGAGTGTTACAATAAAATGCAATACTGTATTATTTCATTTGACATATTTTCATTTACAGGTACAGGATATCACATGTGAATGCTATTACGTTAATGATTTTATATTGTTAGTTCATATTCAATACTGGATACTTTCATTTATGTGTAAAAAAAATCCACATATAAGCATTTATCGGAGACTTAACACAGCTGTGTTTCCTTTTCCCTATTAAGGTATTGAGTTCCTCCAACATGGTTTGCTCAAGAAACATATCCCCCATGTTTGAGGAGGGCTCACTGTGTACTCAAACATGTTCCTCTCTTTATGCATTTTTTCTGTTCATGCTCCTATTTTTGAAATATGATTTTAAATCAGTCCTGTTTGTTTTACAAAATTCCCTCGCAAAAAGAAACAGTTTTGTTCTTTACTTTTTTCTCAGAATACGTATTCAGCATGTACAAAGAATGATGGATGGATCAGTGTTGATATTGATATGAAATTTCAGGAATTGCAAAAAATTAATAATTTTCTTGTACTCTTGAAAAGAAGATTTTGATATACATTTTTTTTCTGCCACTAACCATTCAGAAGTTACAGAGCATGACTGACACAGACATTTGGCTATTATATTTGATGATTAATGGCAAAAAATGAAATGCAAGTGTCACCAAAATGAAATATATTATCATGAATGTAGAATTTTAAAAATCTGACAATAAAATTTAACTTTTTTTGACAACATATGAAATGAATTATAAAAAGTAAATCTCTACCTATTTTGAGGCTTGCACCAACTGCTCACCGATTCCTTTTCTTAGGAAGAAATGTTTAGGGGTGATAAGAATCTTTCCTCAGCCAGTGAAGATTCCAAGAGATGTACACATGACAGTTAGTAACATAAACTTGAAAAGTTTTAGGAACAGGCACTTAAATATTGGTAGTGCACAGCACAAAGTTTTGTAAAATTTAGATATGTACTACTGTGTAATTGGTGTAATAATAATAATAATAAATTATTTATAATATATCTCACTATATATCAATGTATTGACTTGCTGGTCCTTTGTCTCTATTTAATACTTGTTTTTGTTTTTTATATTTCATTATTTCTAATGTTTCTCTAATATTTAATGATATAAAACTTTGAGGCTGAGCTAAAATTAAAGTTTTTTCCCATAATATTGTATATTGGGTAGTTTTTACATGTTCGGCTATAGCTGAAGTTTCTGTTTTCTTATTTCTTATGTAACTTTTGTGTTCTTGCAATCTATATTTTAAATTTCTTTTAGTTCGACCAATATAAACACTACCACATTCACATTCTAACTTGTATACACCCATTTTATCTGTTAATTCTATTTTGTCTTTAGCATTCCCTATCGTATCTTTTATCTTATTTATTGTTTTGAAGATAGGGTAAAAATTCTGATACTTTTTAAATACTTTATATAATTGACTTGTTAAACCTGGAATGTAAAGTAAACTTAGGGTTTCTTTTTTTTCATAAACAGATTTTAATGTGGTATTTTTAACTGAATTCACATTTTTGTTAAATTTCTTAAATGCTTTGTCTACTATATTTGGTTCAAATCCTCTATGAATAGCTATATATTTAATTAATAACAATTTGTTATTTAAACCTTCCTGTCTTGAACATATTTTTAAAGCTCTATAAATATATGTGCAAAATGCTGATATTTTGTGGGTTTTTATATGACATGATTCCATAAATTTTTTATTATTATTATTACACCAATGAAATATGGAAATAACAATGAAGTAATGTGAAAAGGGGAAAGTATAAAATAGCCTTGCAAGTTACTTCTGAGGATGATATGGATCACGTAGAAACATGTACGTGTAAGGTGATATTTCTATTTTAAAGTGGAAACCGTATGGCTTCAATAAAGTATTTATTGTGTAAATACAAAATGTTGTTTTTAATTATTTATTATAATTTAAAATTTTATATACAAGTGCCGGTAGGGCATATTTATAAATAAAACACCATTGGTAGTTGGAATTGCAGATCAACCATGATGAAAAATGAACTGCCCTTGTATGACACACCTGTTAACAAAGTCACTAATCACCAGTAATTCTGATTAAGAAGTTAGCACACAGGATCACATACAAAAGATATGGTTTTCAAACAAGACCCAAAACTCAAGTGCTTTCGAATAGTTCACTATTCTTCTTCTTATAATAAATGTTTGATAACAATTAAAAAGAAAGTAACAAAATCATAGGTTTTGGTATTTGTCCTTTTTTCAGAGTAAAATAAAAAACTTATGATTTTCACAGTATTGCATGACAGTGAGATATATACAAGAATACTGGAGGAAAGAAAGACTATGATTTTATGAAATAAAGCCTTTGGATTCTCTAGCCCAAGTTTTGTGATGATAGGCATTTATTTTTCAGTTTTGTTTTGTCTTAATCTTCAAAGAAATAAACCTTCATTACCATGTGAATTTTGTTCACATATAACTAAGTCATTATTATTTTCATCTTTACCTTTGCAATAAATAGTTAGCCTTTGAAATGTTACAGTTAATGAATATCACAGCCTTGATGTCATTTAATATGCTTTTTACTTTTTTGACTTTTGGAGAGTTCTTTATATTGGTGATATAGGTTTATAGAACACTTTGTTGATAGTAATCACAAAAGACTTGTATGCGTGTATTATCTGTTATCACATTCATGGCTTGTGGTGCCTAAATTTCATTTTTTGTTGCTGCTTTTCAACAGAATGTTAACACTCCAAATGTAAGTCTTTTAAAAAGCTTTTTTCATGGTATCTTGAACACCTGGGTCTCTGAGCCTTATTTGACAAAGTTTGTTCTTTCCATCGTATGTTGAAAATTGTTTTAGGACATTCTTGTAATAACCATGTTCATAAGTAATGTAATATATGCTTTATAGCTATCTTGTAATGTCTCAGTTAATCTTCTTTTCTTTCCTTGATATACCTAAATGATTCACATTTTATTGATATTTAAGTTTTTTTCATTGTACATTTCATTTTTTCTTGTGATTGACAAAGAGCAGAATTATTACCAAAGAAATGTATCTTTTTTTTCATATAGGGCGCAATGACATACTATTTTTGGGTTGGTTCTTAATATTTGTTGTACTGAAAAATGTCTAGATTTTTATAATCTGCCAACTACTTTTTTTATCATAGAGAATTTAATTGAAATTCTTGTGGCCTTGTGTTTTGTAATTCAACAAAATATTTATTTTATGAATGATGTATTTTGTGCATGTAAATACTGTTATAGAAGTCTTTGTGCTCACATAAAATTTTTTTCTTTTCAGGGTAGAACAGGAGTTATGGTATGTGCCTACTTGTTACATAAACAGATCTGCTCAACACCTGAAGATGCTATGATTATGTATGGTCAAGCACGAACTCTTGACCAGAAGGTAAAAATTTGTAATATCAACTTTAGTTCTTTATGGATTGGAAAAATATTGTAACGTGTAAATAGTAGCTTTAATAGTTTTATTTACATATTCTTATGACTTAGCTCAAAGATGTTATTGTTATTATGTGTAATAGCCACTCTTACTTATGCGTGTTATAATCATAAGATAATGACTAAGTAATTGGAAAACTGATGTAATTACAACATTTCATGAGAAAGCAATGATATTTGTTTAAAGTTTTCTCTCTCCAGCATTCAGTTCAGTGTTTGCTTTGAAGGAGAGTCAACTTTAATATGCTTGGCTATAGATCATTAATTTGGTATGGTAGACAGTCAATTTATTAGTATAGTTTAACCGAAAAAGGTAGCCTTTCACATTCCCTATAAAACCACACAAGAAACTAATGATTCTGCATCTAATAATGACTATTGTGAAAGCTGTCCAGTATTGTTGATTTGAAAGAGCTCTAGCTCTTTATGATCAGTTCAAATATCATAGACAGATGTTAATAACATTTACTATGAAATTCCTAAAACTTTAGTGTAGGAAGATAAACACACACATATATATTGTATCATAGATCAATACTAGAATGTAATAATTTTGCTTTTACGACTAGGTACCATACTTCCGGTCATGTACATAGCTATTCTCATTCAGTGCTGCCCTCTATTTGCATTTTTTTCACTCCCACACACCCCTTGATTCACATGGTTTAATTGATTCTCACATGCCAATTATCATGCAACAAATCTCCACCTATAATAATGCTACACACCCACATGACTAATGCAACCCCCTCTATTGCAGTGTTTCCCAAATGCTGGTCCGGGGACTGGCGTTTGGTCCTTGAATTAATTTCTACCAGTCCCCAACATGTCTTGGCTGTTGAAAGCACTGACACTTATTTACGTTTTTTTTCAATATTTGATGACTAAAAGTTGCCTAAGTCCTTTTTCTCCAAAAATATTTTTAGAAATTTACCGGTCCATGATTGACCAAAATTTGGTAACTACAGTTCTGTGGTTTTCTACCTAACTATCACTTCTCATTTGGCAGTGCTCATATTCTGATGTTTAGTTTGTGCTCTCTTCAAGTTTTGTTTTTTGTATCTTTATATCAATTTCTCTCAACAAGTTTATTTCTTATACAATAGTGATATCTGTAATTTATTCTGATTGTGTTTGATTATTCATTTGGAATTATGGATTTCAAATTCTAAGTTATCACTTTGGAGTTAATGTCAGCACATTTACACAAGCTTCAGGTGGTGGTCCTTGACAGGGGGAATTGTCAGCTTTTAATTATCAGGAGATTGATTGTCGAATGAGCTGACTTCATTGGATATTGGCTCTAGTTTGGGGGCTCACACATTTTGAAATAAGGTCTGCTGATTTTGGAAAGATAAGGCATTATAGTGTTATGGTTTTTGAATATTTTTACTGTGAATATTATTATCTTTAGTTATTTGGGTTCAATAACACAAGTTTAATTAGATTGGTCAATACTCAGTCAAGTTCAGATTTGAAATGAGATCTTAGTTGTAGCCTTTATCCTGTAACAATAGATTAGGCTTAACATGGGTTTTTGTTATTTTAAGATTACCTGTAATTCATCTTACTGGTATTTTGTAAGTTAGGTTAACTATATTGTTTTTTCTTCAAAACATCATGTGTCATACATATGTTCTTCTCAGTAGATACTTCTTCTCCAAGTATTGTACATATTACTGTTAGGTTAGAGTTTTTAAATTAGAGCTTTGTGATATACTTTGTCCTGCACATTTTGATTAGGCTTAACAAGTGTCTGTTATTTTTTTATTTACCTGTAGTTCATTAGTTCATCTTATGGGTAACTTGATAATTAGGTTAAATATTGTGTTTTCTTCAACACATAACATCTTATACATATGGTTATTTCACTACACCCTTACTTATATTTACATTATATTGACTATATCATTTTCATAATTCTTTATAATTTATACTTCTTACAATTAATTTTAGGGGTTGGGGTCTGCTCTACCTTCCTCCACCCTGTCAATTGGTGCTTACATTTCTGCCTAAACTCAAAGTGATAGTTAGGTAGAATAGCATAAAGGGAGTCATGTGGGTGTGTGGCACTACTATTGGTGGTGGTTTTTTGCATGATAACTTGCATGTGAGAATCAGTTAAACCATGTGAATTGAGTAATGCATGGGAGTGAAAGGCTTGTGGCATGCAAAAACTTTTTTGCAAATAGTGGGCAGCACTGAACAAAAATAGCTATGTATGTGTGTATGTTGGAAATGTATTTTCAGTGTAGGAAACTTATAACTTTAAAGCTCTCATTCCAAAGCACGGCACACTAGTCAAAGCTAAACTTGTAACTAAAAGGTATTGTGAAATTTGTTTCAGTATGATAACATCAGAACTACTGACTAAAAGATGAGAATGTTTATAGTGAAAAATCAATATCTTTAGTATAGTCCTTGAATTGTCAGCAGAAGTTAGTAATGTTTTCAAAAGTTGTTGCTTTATACAGATTAGCTAAAACTAGTTTCTTGAAGGCAATAATGGTTACTGTGAAAAGAAAGCTTGTAAACAGAAAGTTATAATGCTGTTTTGAATCGTGAGTATATTCTGTTCAATCATGTCAGAATCCATATTGCAATTTGATAATTCGTATAATAATTTTATATAGAAAAAAAACTGATGCACTTGTCACTCTGTATGCATTGCCTTATGATATTTTACATTTTTTCTTTGTGTAATACAACTTATCTCAATTTTTCTTTCTTTCTTTTAATTACTTTATTTATATTTTAGAATAATTTGCTTCTCTGTCATCCTACTTGTTTGGTCTAGTAGTTATTATGTCTGATCCCTCTCAAGATGATTTTTTTTGTAATTTTCTATTTTTTTAAATATTTTATTGCCTCTGCTTTTTATTTGGTTAGGTGGTTAGATATGATGCTAATTTTCCTTCTACCCTTATGATATTTTTGTTTAGTAATTTTGGATTAAACAAGTACTATAGTTGGAGATCTTTCACTTTGCTGTTTGTGGCTTCTGTTGTCTTTTCAGTATCTTTATATTCTAAGACCTATTGATTTGTCTGACTGGGCCAGGTGGTTAGGGCACTTGACTCACAATCTGTGGGTTCGAATCCCCATCCCACCAAACGTGCTTGACCTTCAGCCATGGGGATGTTATAATATGACAGTCAACCCCACTATTTGTTGGTAAAAGAGAAGCCCAAGAGTTAGTGGTGGGTAGTGATTAGCTGCCTTCCCTTTAGTCTTTCACTACTAAATTAGGCACAGCTAGTGCAGATAGCCCTCATGTAGCTTTACACAAAACTCAAAACAAACAAAAACAAACTGTTTGACTTTTGGTCAAACAGGCTTTTAAAAGTTGTGGAGAATAAACCATTTTATTACCTGTGAACAATTTGTTTATATTATTCTTCAGGGCATGTTGACTTTTCTCAAATATGGCAGTGCTCTATAACATCCTCATGAAGTCATGTGATTTTGATCTATTTAGACAAATCAACAATCATATTGTTCACCAGATGCTAGGGGCTCAGTTTAATTTTGTTTATATTACTCTGGGCCTTGAAACTTTCCATCAACCCTTAGTCTTGTCATATCCCTTAGATAATTAACATAACTTCAGATCAACAGTTTCTTTAAATGGCGTTTTTCTTTTTTTAATGAGTCACAGCATGTTCAAATCATTAAATTTGTATATCATTGTGTTAGGTTCATGCTTTTCTAAATATCAAACACAAACTAGAGCAATTTATGATTTTCCTTCTTTCATACAATGTCATGTAACATAGTTGTTCAATCAATTTTAGGGAGTTACGATACCAAGTCAGAGAAGATATGTGAACTATTATGGTGAGCTAGTCAGTAAGAACATTGAGTACAAACCTTTGGCATTGATTTTGAGGTCAGTAAAACTTGACCCAATCCCAATTTGTACTGGAGGAACAAGTAGTAAGTACAGTAGTAGTCTATATGATTTTACACTTGACATAGTTTTTTGTGCTTACAAAGACAGATATCCTGTTCAGTTTTGTAAGTTATTGGTTTATAATTTAAAATATTTTACATTGGAAAAACATTTGTACTTATTTTGTAGTGATATTTGTAATTCTATAAAGATTTCATTCCTCAGTATAATTTCAGACAGTTTAAAAAATTGATGCAGGTACAAATGCAATTTAAACTTAATATTAGAAATTTGTTGATATGCTCCCTTTTCAATTCAAGGTATTTGTGATGATATCATACAAGTAAGAATCATGTAAGATGATGTACGTGTGAAAGTGGGTTTATGGCCTCAGTTGTACTAAGTTTGTAACAAATGGCTTGGTACACAAGTACCAAATATTTACCATCATTTATAGATGATCTCAATTTGGTAAGCTCTCAATGTAATAGAAGACATTAGTTTTGTATGAGTATACAGTAATGAGTCTAGACTTTGATAGAATTGAATATTTGAAATACTTACACAACTGTAATAAATATGTGTATTTATGACTTGATATTAAATGGTTCAAGTGCTTGGAGTGTGATGACTCACCAGTTACTAATAAACTTTGTTTAAAAATCTTATTTAACAGAAAGTCAGTCTGATTATATAGTATACATGAAATAAAATGTAAGCAATCTCTCAAACTGAAACACCTGTTTGCACTACATTATGCTCGAGGATTTAAATAAACATCTTTTGAAATTCGTGTCTGTCCGTTAGTGATTTCATATATATATATATATATTTTTTTATTTGATACTACAAAAGTCTACATACTAATCTTTACGCAAAAAGTGTATAAATGAAAAAAATTTGATGTATAAATTAAAACAATCTCACTTGGCTAGTATTGCTTGTGTAGGAATACCACATTTATTTCTCACTTCATTCCTTTCAAATAAAAACTGTTTAATTCAGATAATTCAGCAAATTTTATATTGTTAATTGAACTGCAGTCTTTGCTATCATGAATTACAACTACTTGTGACTAAAATATAGTGTGATTTATTCATGCAATAATATAAACATTTTCAGTGTTTTGATTATAGTCATTTTTAAGTTTGCAGTGTAGATACCAATATCATGAATTACAACTACTTGTGACTAAAATATAGTGTGATTTATTCATGCAATAATATAAACATTTTCAGTGTTTTGATTATAGTTATTTTTAAGTTTGCAGTATAGATACCAATATTTTGATTGTTCATATTGAGAACTGTGCATCTCTCTATGGATTAATCTAAGTGAAAACTGTACAAAAACTCTTAAAGAATGAAGAAGATATATTTAGGCTTTATTGATGGAGTTAAGATCATGTTTGGATACAGATATTTAATGTTTTATGCAAATAGCATTTCAAATATATAATCATGACTTCCATAGACGTAGCCCATCTGATAATTACTGGTATTTGAGCAAAAAGTCTCCTGATGAATGTTTTGTGGCAAATTTAAAGATAAGCCATAGATATTATTTTTACACACCACACATCTGATTAGTAATCTGTAAAGGATTAATTAAGAGGAGTGTGAAGAAAAAACATCTTTAGTCAAGTGTGATTTTAACCTTTTTGTTAAGGTTTAAAAGCCTTAATATTCTACTAGCATAGGCATTTAACACAACTGCAGTGAGTTTACTTTTCGTTATAGTAATTCATTGAAAATAAAGAATACCTAAATGTAACTAATATAGCATTTTGATGTGTGTGTGTGTGTTTGTATGTGTATGTGTGTGTGTGTGTGTGTGTATATATATAAAATATTTATTCTATAGTAACAAATTGCTAAAGAATAAGATACAGTAATACATATACATTTTGCAGGTCCATATTTTGTAGTGTACCAACTAAATGTGAAGTTATACACATCCCCTGTGATAGAGTTCAGAAAAGGCTCAAAGTTCCTACATTTTGAGATTCCTCAGTCAATACTAGTGTGTGGGGATATAAAAATTGATTTCTATAACAAGCCCAAAATGATGAAGAAGGTAGGTTGTTGACAGATAATCTTGTACAAATTAATATTACAACAAATACTACAAAGTGTGGAAAACTCGAACTTTAAAATACCTTAAGTTACTAATAAAAGGTCTGTAGCATTTGGATGGTAATTCAAAGCTGGATTCTTGTGCCAAATCAGTAGTGTTTTCTTTACTCTAAGCAGTGTCTCGTTCTCTGCACTTGCAATCAACTTGAACATTCATTGAGACACCACCTCATCACAATCACCTAGTGCATGTTGAACAATACATGAATTATCTTTAGACTTCAGATTACTGTATTCTTTTGTTTATTCCCCTAGTCTTCTTATTGTGGAACCAATATAAGTTCCCTCACATGTTGAGTAATGGAATTCATAACTCGCATGGGATTGTTGAGGAAGACAATTTTATCCATAATTGAGAATTATGTTTAATCCAAGTGTAAAGTTTAAACACACATTTTATTTCTCTTTGGGAATAAACTTATGAAGACATTTTATTAGATTTTATTTTTAATGATATGGTTTAAAGCTATTGAAGTATGAATAAAGTCCAGTGTAAGGGCTATAAACACCACGTTACTTATGATCTAGGGCAGCGTGGTGATATAAGCTTTTTTGTTGTTTAACTGTTACTCATAAGTAAGACTATTGTTTATTAATCATAATTATTATTCTAGAATTTTAGCAGCTCTTCTCGAAAAGTTATTAAATGATTGGTATATAATTTACTTCATTGTTAAACATTCCAAGTTTGTTGTACACAAGATTGTTCATAATAGGTTAAATAGGCTTTTCTTGGCACTCACAAATAAAGTTTATCATGTTGACAATTTATAGTCATAAAAATTATATAAGCCTCTTCATTTTATACCACAAATATGCCATCCATATGACAATTATAAATAAGTTGCTTAAACTGAGAAGGACAGTCATCTAGCCTTTTGTGTTCATAAAAACACATTAGCCATGATAGGAGCTAAACACAAGCTCATGCTAACTCCATCTGTTTATTCATATAACTCTTTGTTAAATTGTTTGTTTGTTTAACCCATTTAGTAATTGATTTTGGCCATATTATAATTTGAAGCATAAATTAGTAGCCATACTTAGTGATACAAGAACAGAAATATTTACATTAAAGAAAATATTTTGCTTTTGTATATACTCCATAAAGTTAATTATTTACTTTAAAAACCTCAGGCTTAAAATACTGCTACACAGTTTTTACAAAATAACGTTAAAACACAAAAATATTGTACAACTTAGTATTACTTTATTTTTGTTTATTACTTATTAATTAGCTTTTGTTTGTAGATACTCCTGACAATATTATTATTATCTGTCTTGTTATACATTAACAGAGATTGAAAAACGAGTATTATCAAAGGTTTTAAGATTTACACTATCCTTAGATCAGATACAATTTCACGATTACCTCACACTATTTGAACTATTGTTAAGATAACCTAAGAATTATATCTATCCTGTCAGTAGTATTTAGTAATGTAAAAACCCATATAAGCAGGTCTGCATTCATATAATGTTAGATTATCAGTGACACTATTGAGTTCTCTGGATTGACCAAAGACCCTGCAATTGCAAAAGAAAATAAATAAATTAAGGTACTGGTTAGATGTGAAAAAATGGAAGCATTGTTGGTAACAGGACATAGCAATATTAGATCAGTGGTATCTCATCTTCTTTTTTATAGCTTGCCAAAAGTTCATAAACTTGGTTGTTCCATTTCTTCTATGGTGTCCTAGTATAGGCTGTTTGAACTACAGTTTAGCCAAATTCTTGAGCTTGTGTTTTTTTATTAATGGATTTCACTTGTAACAGTTACAGCCTTTTAGGTAGTTTTAAACTTTCAAAGAAAATAGTTAATGTGAGGTTTGATGATAAAGTATTTTATAGCTATCCTGGATATTGAGTCTTTTTCACAAACATTTCACTAAATGAGATTATTGATTTATGCTTGAAATTAGTATTTGAGCAAGATGAATTAATAAGTAGATTAAATAAACAAATATTTAAGAGATTAGTCAAATTGCAACTAAAGAAACTTTTTTCTTTCAATTCAACGAAGAGTTTTGTGAACAAACATAATGGATGTGTGTTTATCTCCTTTCATAGTTAATGAGTTTGTGTTTTTATGAAGAGAAAAGGCTAGATGTCCTTCTCGATTTAAACAACTTTTTTTATAACCTTTGTGTATGTGACATATTTGTGATGTAAAATGAAGAATGGCTGATGAAGTTTGTTGATTTCAAAAATGGTCTCCATGATAACAAACTACTAGTGAATGTCAACAAAAATATATTTTTTGTACTCTCTTGTGTACAGCAACTTAGAATGTTTTACACTGGAGTACATTATAAACCAATATACACTGGACTTTATTCACAATTTGATAGCTTTATGCCACATTATTATAAAGAAAATCTAACCAAATGTCTTGTATGTTGTACTTACAATATTACCATTCCTTTGAGTGTTATCAACAAGAACTGAATAACTTAGCATCAGTTTTGAAAATGAATTTTTTTCCAAAACATTTTGTCATTATGTCAAGTTTGATATTGAGAAAATGGTAAAACAATTTTTCATTCCTTCTCAATTAAGTTCTGATGTTCCTAAACTTCTAGTATTCGTACCTTTACCTTATACTGGAGTTCATTCACTCAAGTCAACTCAAAGAGAAATTGCATGCTATTATAAGAATTTTTCCACAGAGCAAGCTATGTATTGAAACCTTTCACTTGGGTTCAAAAATTTTATCAATTAGTAAACCAAGTTCTTAGTATCCTTTTGCATGAGTATCATGACATTTGTTTGCTTCAACTTGCTTATCCTCTATTTTTATCATCACCCTTGCCGTGCTCACCTATCACATCCTCTCTTTTACAAATAGCCAATAATTTTCTTTGAGTTTGCTATTTATGCAGAAAGACAGTTTCAATTTACTGAATGACTTATAATGCAACCTTGTTTTCAGTAAATATTTTTAGTTATTTCACCTACAGTTAGATTGTTCTATCGCAGAATTCAGGACCAGTAACTAAGGGAATTATTTTAAATTATAATAGTTATAGGACATTGTTTGCTTTGTGCATCATATTATTTTCTATTCTTAAATGCATAGATGAAATAATTAAATATTTATTAATGTACTGGTACCATCATTACAAAAAAAGGAGGCTTAAGTTTCATCAGCAAGCCAACAGCAAAAATAGGAAGATGCCACATGTAAGTACTAATTTTCTTGTTTTTTTATGTATAATTTTATTTATTGTTATAAGAGTAACTAACTTATTAAGTTAGATTATGTAAGATAATGAAAAAATTATTACAAAAATTTCTCAATGAGATATGTCTGCAAGTAGCTTGTGCATTACATCATTCAACATGTGACTGCATTTTACTGCCAGAAAATAATTATGTTCTTAAAACAAAACATTTCCTAGCACAGTGAATGACCTTATTCTCAAAAATTAAAACTGATCAATAGCATGTAGGTACAAATAATTATGTTCTTAAAACAAAACATTTCCTAGCACAGTGAATGACCTTATTCTAACTAAAAATTAAACGT
>NW_013665923.1:369483-392744 GCF_000517525.1 Limulus polyphemus
TTAAAACTGATCAATAGCATGTAGGTACAAATAATTATGTTCTTAAAACAAAACATTTCCTAGCACAGTGAATGACCTTATTCTAAAAAATTACAGTGAACTAATAAACTATTGCACTAAACTTGATTAAAAATAAAACAAAATAATAAAGTAATTGAATAACTTGCAGGAAAAAAATGCTACCACTATATAGCAAATATGTACACTATTATTTATATTTACATGGGTACAAATTTTATGACTTAATTTTTCACGTTCAAGGTTTTTGGATATAATAGTGGTTGCTTTCATAATATTCTGATAATATAATTTCTATACATGCAGAAAACCTTAAAATGAAATATTTAATTGCTACATCTCTTTGCTGGCAGTAAAATGCACCAGCAATCATTTACTGCAGCAGTCATGTGTCTGCAGTAAAATGACGGCAGTAGAATGTTGTAGAACCCTTGAAATTAAACCAATCATAGTTCCTGCATGACTACTGTAGATGTTGGTTAGCACCCCCCAGTGGCACGGCGGTATGTCTGCGGACTTACAATGCTAAAAACTGGGTTTCGATACTCGTGGTGGACAGAGCACAGATAGACCATTGTGTAGCTTTGTGCCTAACTTCAAACAAACAAAATGCTGGTTATCCTGTTTGAGACTTGGAAGACCTGTCATTGAACTAGACATTTATGCTGATACTTTTTACTAGGCATGAGTTTTACTGATTCATAGTTGTTACAACCTTGCTGAAATAAAGGGCAGGAGAGTATCCTGGTTTTTTAATTCTGAAAACTTGGTAACCTTAGTAATATTTCCAATATGGTTGAAGTTATCCACCATTTTTGTTGATCTATTAAAGTAATATAAATATTCAAGAATGTGTTTAATATTTGAATTATGACTATTGTATTTTAAGCTTTATCATGCTTACTATTAAACTTGCCCTATTTTATATTCTGTAATTTAATAATGAATACTTGTTGTGATAATTATGAATTGTAAATCACTATAGCTATAACTTGACATGATGTTCAAGTTCAGTTAGAAGAGGCAACGAATTTCTGTAGTTTTACTGAATTGTTTTTTACATCCTTAGCTGTAAACTATCCATAGTTTATAAGTCATTTTATTCTATTTCTCTGCAGTGTCATTTCCTTTGTTGGAGGCTTTTTTTCATTTTGGAGTCTATTTAGTTCATTGTTGTCCCTCCCTTTACATGCTTCCCAAGATCCATCAGCTGTATGTAGACAACTACTTCTGAGGCCTATTTTGAGCAAATTTAAAGCACAAAATCTCATAGTATAGCAGATATAGTTGCATCTTTTGGAGGAAATTGCACTTTGGTATAGACATGTGGCTAGATGCTTTATCTGGAGCTATACTATAGTGACATCTATTCCATACAAAGATAATATTTTCTCTTGGTATAGTGGTGTTAGCTTGATGTTATGTATAATTCCCCTGAGCATTATAGTGGACTCTGAATGTTTAAAACTAACCATTATAATCATAACTTTTAACCATTGAAAATTCCTTTGAAAACACTTTCATAACATGCTCTGGACTATTTTTGAAACATTTTGCCACCAACTGGATGATAATAAATTGCCCAGATATTTGTAGAAATGTAAGTAGACATGTGTTTCTCATTTGATGACCTACATCCATTTAATTTTCTTCACAACCTCCACTGTGTGACTGATAGCCAGTTTTTTTTAACTGTTGGAACCTTGTCTTCCTGGGCTTTACTGATTTGCAGTAAAGCTTATGATAATCTTTATACATATCAAACCATTTTACACATCTCGTATGTTTATGGAATTTCAGCCACTACAGTAGATAAATATTTCATAATTACATCTTGTTATTACTTTTAGGAAAAGATGTTCTCATTTTGGTTCAACACATTTTTTGTAAAGTCTTTGGATGAACCTCCTAGTGGAGTCATACAAGCTAATGGTTTCATAGAGCAAAACAACTCAACCTCAAGTAACAACTGCAACCTGAAGAAGGAGTATGAAAGACAGAAAAGCAAATCAGAAAGGGATTCTAGTTCTGTGTCTCTCCCTAAGCTTGAAACATCTGAAAGGTTTGAAAGATCAGAGCGTGAAGAGAGCTGTATGTCATTATCAAGGTTGCAGCATAATTATACTCAGTGTCAGAGGTGCAGATAGTAAGTAATTTTTGGGTATTTTTAAATTCTATCTCCATAATTGTACTTCTTAGCAACTACTTTCACTACATGTCTTTAAATATAATATTCTGTAAGGTCATGCAGCTTGAGTGAAAAAAGAATTTTTAAATTAAAAATCTCTGTATAATTTGTTTAAAAAAAACATGTTACATACAAATGTTTCAATAACAGTTGATATGGGGCCAGTTGTGGCCTGGTGGTTAGTGTACTGAACTATGAACTTAATGGTCCATAGTTTGTGTTTCAATGCAATAAAACTGTGTTCCATGCTTTGGGATCATAGGTGCATTATAAGAGTGACAATCAGATCTTACTATTTTATTAGAATAGCCCAAGAGTTGACTATGGGTGCTTTGCCTAGCCGGTTTACCTCTAGTCTATCAGTGCAAAAAAATAGTGACAGCTAATGCAGATAGTCTTTGTGTACTTTGTTCCAATATCTGAAACAAATATATGTTGATATATTCATTATTGACATCACAGAAGAATCTGGGAAGTCCTTTAACCCTCTCACTATGGGCTTGGTTTATGTGACCAATCTTTTAACCCTAAAGTGACCATCTGTTGTCATACTATAACTTTTAATATGTTTTATGTATCTTCATGAAATATGGCAAATTTTAAGTAAACGTTACAAGACTTTTGTACACACAAGATCAAATTTTTTAACCAAGTATTTTTACTAAAAATATGTCTGTGAATATATGGAGTTTCATTGACTGCTTTGAATGCAAAGTGATTTTCATCTTAAGATTAGAAATACTTTCCTTCATCTGAAAATTGTTAAATTTCATTTGCATAATTTCTAAACCTAAATAAATATCGAACATTTTTTTTTTCAGTAAAACTTTTTCTTTATATGTTATTTTCTCTACCCTAACTCTATAAGCATTTGGTCGATTTGATCAACCTTGTAACCACCATTAAAAAATATGAAATAAATCTAAACTACCTGTTTTTCTTTCTAGTGACTGCAAATTGTAACAGGATACTCCAGTTCTTTATCCTAAATAGCATAAAGCTTGTAACAGTACACATCTATTTATATTTAATTTTATTACTTCATTGCTCTTTGACCCATGTCTAATAACCCCCACCACACAAGTTGTAAATTACTCTTGGAACATGTAGCTCACATGTTGCAGTATTGAATGTCATTATGAACAACCTACTCATATGTATAATTCATGAATTATTTTTTTTCCATTATCTTACCTTATTTAACCTAATCATTTTTGCATTTTAGTTACTTTTATAATAATAAATGAAGAACAAATGTGAAAGGAAGGATAATTAAATATTTTCCCAGTCTGGTTCATAGTTCTCTTTTAAACTATGGTTACATATATCAGTAATTATAATGATAAGCAAAGTCCATATAATTTTTAGTTTAAAATACTTCGTCAAGTCAGGTGAAGTACCTTTTCAGTGTAAAGTAAGCAAAAAAGGTCATACAGTGAAATTATTTCTAAATGTAATTTGATCTGTTGGTGTAATTAACAAATGTTTATATATTTTGCAGATTAGTTGGTTCTATCTTTTTAAAATATTTTTAGATTCTGTTTCAGATCGATGAATCCTAATTTTTTGTATTGTAGTATTGAATCCTCATATTGCTTTACTGTTGCTGAACTTTTGATACAAAGATTTTTTTTGCAGTATTCTCTTATACAGTGAGTCATTAAATAACCATAGTTTTTTATATTCTTTATAATTGAATTTGTATATGGTCTTTAAAAGAAAGGTTTTACTGCTATATTTATAGCAACTTTTGTTCAGTTGTACATCTTCTTTTGCCCCCCGGTGGCACAGTGGTATGTCTATGGACTTACAATGCTAGAAACCGGGTTTTGATACCCGTGGTGGGCAGAACACATATCACCCATTGTGCAGCTTTGTGCTTAACTGCAAACAAACAAACATTTTCTTTTTTTGTTACATTTTATACAAATTTCAGTTTCTTTTTGTTTTCCTTTTTCTCAAAATTCTGTTAATGTGGCAATTCAAATGTAAGGGACTGTGCTTCCAACAGTTGGAACTGTCAGTTATAGTAATCAAAAGCTGTTGGTGAATTTAATCTGATTTACATACAACTGATATAGTGCTTGATACCCCAAAATAAATGTTGTAAATTTTTATAAAAATAGTTTCTTTCTTAAACTTTTGCAAGCACTTTTAAAGAAATAAATGTGCATTAACCAGTTGGAATATCCAATCATTTAGTAGAAAAAAAACATTCATATAGCTCAAATTTTTAATACTGTTTTATTGCATAAGTTTAATTAATTACTTGAAAATTCCAAAGAGCAACTTACAACAGAATCTAAATAATTTATGTTCTTTATAGTGCATTGAGAAATATATGATTGATTTGAACAGGGCAGATCCTTAAATGATGCTCTCTGGTGCTCTAACCAATAATTGAGGTGTAAAATGCTCCTATAAATATTTCTGAATGTCAGTCATTCTTCAATATTTTTGTTGCAAAAAACATCTAAGTTGTCCTGAAGCCTATGACCCAATACAGTGATTTCCATGTTTAAAGCTTCCAACATCTGTAACTGGTGAAATCATTGGCCTAACAAAAACTAGTGTATTACCAGTGTTAAACATTATACTCATGAATGAAATCTTTGTAAATTGTGACCTACTGCATATCTACAGGAACATGTCAAGAAAAACCTACTACTGATCTTATGATACAATGACCCTTGAAGGTGGAAGTGTTTTAATATGGAGGCAGACTTAGTGAAAATGTATGATTTATCTGGAGGCATTTGAAACTTGTAACTTGTCTTAAAGTTAAATTATATAGTGCACTAATTGGAATAGTGACAGAAGATAATCAGGTAACAGCATTGACTATAAAGCAAAGTCTAGTGGTTGCCTCTCATGTATTGATTTTCACAAGTTGGTAAATGTCTGCGTGGAAGGTTGGGTCTGAAGGGGGTAGGATAATCTAGTAGATAACGTCTGAAATGACCCAACAACTTCAGTTAATCATTATTGGCTACAACAGTAGAATTACCCTGTACCCGTTTAAAAAAAAAGGGTTTTGAGAACCCTGTAAACATGTAGTTGTAGATACTATAGTCTTTTCTAACATGATAAAGATGGAAGTGGTAGAATCGTACAAGTAAATGTTCTTCGAACATTCTCCAAGAGCTTAATATTCTTCTCTAAAGAAATATTCCAGAGAGAAGAGAAGTATTGAAGTATAACTTGTACTAGGAATTAATATTGGTTTCAATTGTTAATAGGGACTAAAAATATGTTTAATAATGCTCAGACATGAGTTAACTTTGCACTTATTTTACCATTATAAATTGTAAGTTTCAAAATTGATCAAAGAAGACACCCAAGCCTTTCTCTCTGAATTCATGGCACAGTGATTTTTGTGTGATTTTGGGACCATAGTGCATAACCTTACATTTATTAATTTTGAATGGTAATTGCCACTGTACTGACCAACTACCTGTAGAATTAAATCAGGATTTTAAGATGCCATAGTTAAATGTGAAGTGCAGAAGTAAGCCATTTTGCATCATTTGTGAAGAGCTTCAAATACTTTAAAACTTAGTAATTAATGTCATGTATAAACATTAGAAACAGTACAGACCCCAGGGAATTCTTTGCTTCTTTTTTTGTCCATCTTTTGAATATGTCACATATCCTTGGTCAGTCTTCATTGTATGTCCTGATTTTTTTCTTCTTCAAGTTTTAACTAGCTGAGTTTAGGTTGTATACATACTTTAATGATACTGTCAAGAGATGTAATAGGAACACCTGTTAGTTGGATAAAAAAATTAAAAATAAATTATTTACAGCTTTGAGTGAAAACCTAAAAATTAGAAGATGATATTATAATAAAGTAAATTAAGAATATCATATAAATAATAATTGTTAATATATGTGTAGTGAAAAGATGTGAAAAAGTTCACATTTTTGCTAAAAGCTTGGGAGAAGTATATTTGACTTAAAAGTACAATAAGTACAGGAATAGAAAAGCATATTAGAAGAAATCAAGTGAACTAATTGTATCTGTTATATGGGCCTCACCAACAATATATAAATTTATTATTCTTAAAATGGTACCAAAGCTTTTGATAGTACAATGTATTTTGCATCTACTGAGTTTGAGAATGGACTATCTAAACATTTATATTACTTATTTTTCTATTAGAAATAAGTAAAATGTGGCTATAGTAGGATTCATACAGTTTCTTGAAGTCATGGCAAAACATGATAAAATGAGTTATAAAACTTCAATACTGGAAATCCTATTAAAAATGGCTTTTTCTAAGTTCTGAAGTTTCAAGTTTCAATAAAAAAATCTCTTCCATGAAATTTGGATTAAGTAAAAAAAAATTAAAAAAGTTACATTATTAGAATTAGTTTGTTTCATGTTAGCCACTATAAATCTCGTGTCTTGTGAGACCTTAGATTGTTGCAATTTCTGCTAGTGAGCATGCTTGATGAATAAATTTGCCAGGAAAATGTAAATTTAATTCTTCTGGGTAGGAATTGAGATATCTGGAATAATTTTAGTAATAGTCCTGGAATTTTCTTTGTTTGTAAAGTGTGTGTAATTTCAGCTCTGTTTTCTAAAAGTCACCAAATAGTCACTACTACCCAATAGGTTTGTTTCATTATCTTCATTTAAGCTGATTAATGTGATGTTCAAAATTAGTATTTGTACTAAAAAGTTAAGATGATGTTACTTTTATTTTTGATAATTATGCAGTAGGCACTGGAGTGGGGATGATGAAGGAAGACTTTTCACACTTATTTTGCCAAAAAATCAGCTTGACAAGGCCAACAAAGATAAATCTCATAAACTTTTCAGCCACAATTTTAAGGTAAGGATTACATTTCAACTACTCAGAAATTAGAATAATAAAATCTTGACCCAGATTTGGATTTCTTGTCAATGTAACTCACTAATAAATATTACCTTTACCAAGCAATTGATATGATAAAGGTATGTTTTCTTGAAAAGCTCCATGTGAAATATAAGTTTATAATTGTTCATTACTAGCTCCAGTATCAACAAAAAAAAAATAGTATTTGGATTATACATTATATGGTGTAAGTCTCCACCAACAGTGTATTTTAACTACATTTATCCTCTGTAAACCTTTGCCAAGAAGGTATTTCAACTGTATTTCATCTATTCTTTAATAGATGATTTAGGCAGATTATTCATGATGAACAGGTAAAATGGGCAGCAACTGTCTAGTTCAGAGTGACACTTATAAAGAAAATTTTGAATACCCAGTGTATATTGGTAATTCAGGTAAAAAGGACAATGTTTGGAAAGTCTTTCATCTTCAGGTCAGTTGCAGTGTACTTGGAGTCATTCAGATTGTATTTTGAAAGGATTAAAATGGACATGATGTGTTTTGTTGGTGTATGAGTGATGATTAGAACTAGTGTGACAAACTGGTGATATCTGGGCCTGAGTCTCTCTTTAGGGATAGTTTCATAGTGTAAATTTTAGAAAGATTCTGTAATTGACCCAACCAACTTGTTTTATGTTCCATCAACATGGCATGAAATATGGAAGGCTTTTGAAACTGAACTACTTTTATAGATTAGTCTAAAAGTTCAACATTTATGTCTGGTGAAAGTCTTACAGAACACACACAAATCTTTTGTTGTAAAACGTAAAGAACAACTGTCAACAGATACAAAAACTTTTCATCTATGAAACACCATGTTCCTCTAAAAAGACCTACATTGGAGAAACTGGAAGACATTTTCTAGCAAGATAAAATGACTTATACAGAATAAAACTGATGAAAATACAGAATTCTACCCTGACAGAACATGTCATGCTGGCAGGACATAAATTAGACTGGGACAGTTATGAACACATTAAATCAGAAATTGTGGAAAACAAGAAAAATTAAAATCTTTCTTCATCAACATGATGAAACCATCACTAAATAGAGATTCAGGCTTGGAAATCACCAGTTTGTGGTTAACATTCTTCTTATTCCACTAACCATGTTCTAAAAACCACCAGATGATCATGTCATGTTCACTTCAATTCTCCCAGATAGCATATATATCCCTGCAACACCAGTACAAGCTTACATAAAGTTGAAAGACAGAATGCATTAAAAATGTCATCCTTTCTATCTTCTGTAGATTAATTCTCCAAGATTTTCTCTACAAGTGTCACTCTGAACTAAGCAGTTGCTGCTCATCTCACCCTTGTTTCTACTTTATTTATTGTCAGACCCTAGATACAAGGTATTTGAGTTACAATTTATTGTATTCCCATATCAACTAGGCGTTTCAACAAAACTTTCTTTGTTGAGGCCCATACCTTCTGTATATGGTTTTTTCAAATGCACTTTTAACTGTTGCAAAGTCTCTGTTTACAAAGTATTTCAACTACATTGTCTGTATTGTAGGTCCATGACATTTGTTGTCATAGATGAAATGCTATATATTTCAGTCATGTATCTGATTTTGTATGATTGTATTTTTAGTGTTGTTGTGATATTTGGTTAAACCTTAAGGGATTTGTCTTCACTGTATCCAGCATTTTACACTGTAGAACTTAGTTTCATGTTTGGCTGGCACATATCTCTTAATGAAAACCTGTAGTGGACCAGTGAAGAGTTTGAGAATTAACAGTCTTGTATGTGGCCAATTACATATTTATTAATGCAAACAATTTTTTAACATAACATTCTTTTACAAAATTAGTATGAAACACATTATCAACTTTTCTTGAAAATGTAACTAGTTAAAAACAGTGGATCATTATTCAAGTAACATTTATATGAAGTTAATTTCTTTTTTTTTGCCTTATTTATGCTTCATCCTAGGTTTCTTTTTAAAGAGGATCATCTTACATGTAATATTTCTGTGGGGTTGTGGATCTTTCTGTTTAGCTTTTTATAAATCCATACATTTTCAAGTTCCATTGAAGATGAAATCATTAACGAAAAAAATATTTTGTATCCAAAGAAAAACAAAACACATGGTATAATCTGCATAATTGTTCATGGATATAAAATGCAACAAGTTTAAAAAATAACATAACACATAAAAACATGTTGAAATGTACAGCAGCATTCAATTTGTGTGTTATGAAGCAGCCAGTAATGGGTCTTCTTAGAATAACAAAGTTTCTGGAAAGAGTAACCAAAATTGTTGTTGTATGAATGTTCAGAATTAGTTCTTAAAGACTCTATAAAAGCAAGTTTTAATGGAAGAGATTAGAGAAATGGCAACTGTGAAAGTTGGAAAAGATGAAGTGTCAAAAAGGCTTAAAATCAGTTTGGCCAAAGGTAGTGAAGCCCCTAGACTCCCAACAAAATTTCTCTTCTAAAAAAGTCACATGGCTGAATAGTTTTTTTTTGTCTTTAATGTAATTTATTTCATACTTTCTTTGATACTTTGAAATGTATTTTATAATTATTATTACTAAGTAACATTTTTAGTATTATTTAAGTGTTTTTTAAACAAGTTCATAAAAGAAACAAAATTTTCTTATTTTAACTTAAAGATTTTAATATTAATGTTAATCATTATTAATAGTGTAATGATTCAATAACAATTTTATGGAATTACTGTATTTGATATATATATAAAATGTATCACTTTTTCTTTAATGTGTCTTTGTAATGCTACTGTATGGGTGCTTTTGTCATTGCATATTTTATTAGTATATTATTTATTCATATATTCACATAATTATGTTTACTTTTTCAAATTCCTACCGGTTGCACTATTTATTAATGTTGTATTTGTGTGCAGTTCTTACACTGTTCTGTGACCCTCTGCATGGAGCTAAGTTTAACTCACTATTGATATGTGATAAGGGGTAAACACATGTTTTTATTAAAGATAATCTCCAAATTTAAGCCCTTTGTTAAATATGGATAAAAAGAATAAGTAGATTTTTATTATAGATATTCAGCAGTGAACAAGATTAACATCAGTGTGATAATTATAACAAACCAGTATATCTATAGGCCTAAACTTACTATGTTGAAAATATAATTTGTTAGTATCAGCAAATGAGGTTTGAATAGTAAAATGTCAACATTTTGAAAAATTGATAAGAATATGGCAAAAGTATTTTAATTTTATTTGATATGTTAACATTTATTTGTGCCCACAAAATCATTGCACTATTAAAACTTAGAAGCAATGAAATGATTAAAACACCATGTGTACTGGTGATTAGAAGTATACTTCTAATTTAGTTCAACTTCACCAGTTTGGTAGCAAAGAAGTATTGATATTTACTTAGCAGTGAACATTATCATTTTAAAGTTTCAGCATTTATTTTTTACCAATTTTTATTATTGTTCTGATACAGGACTGTGAAATGGATTAAACCATCAGAGTGTAGGATATGCTTAAAAGAGTTTGCTTTTAATGATTCATGGTTACGTTGCATCCTTTTACCAAAGTGATTATAAAACATTTGTTCTAGGCCTCACATATAATTACCATACTTCAAGGATCCTGTTCAGTTTAATTCTTACTATCAAAATCAAATAACTATTATGGCTAAACCATTTATCCAGCAAGCAGAATTGCATATTTGAAACCACTTGATTTCATTTCACAGAATGTCCAAAATCTTAAGATTGTGTTACCCTTTAAAGTTTTTTTTCAGTTAATTATCTAATTTAGATAGGTATGTGACATACTCTATAGACATTTCAGATTTAAAAAAAAAATCTCTCCAGTTGCAAGTACTTAGTGTTTTATAAAATATTTTGTCAGCTGGAAAACATTAGTTTTAAAACCATGGAGAGCTTATAAAAGGTGCACTTGAAATGAATTTTGTTTGTATATCTGTGTATGTGGTCGTGCATCCTTTTGTGCTTGCTATGCTTAAAATGTACATACCTGAATAACAGGATTCGAAAAGACCCTTGAAATATTGGATACTTATGGAAAATGAGCTTTAAAAATTGCACTTTTAGAATTCCTGTAAATAAAAAATAGCTCTTTTTTTTTCGTGTCATGGTCCTGAAAAATTCCTTTAATTTCAGTTTCAGTAAAAAATTATCCATGAAATTATTGACTTAATTAAAAAAAAGGTTTAGTTATCAAAATTAGGTTTATTTATATTTTGTGTCAGCCATTGTGAATCTTGTGCCTAATAAGCCCCAAGACTGTAGCAGTTTTTTTTTGGTGTGCTCATATGATGAATGAAAATTCAACAAAAATGCAAATTGAATCCTGTGTGGAAGGATTTCAGTGTCCTTAAAATTTGAGTATGAGTCCTAGGAAAATTTCCAGAATTTTATCTTGAAAAGTTTGAATGAACCTTGAAATAACCTGTTCTTTTGATAGTGCATGCTTCGTGAACCCACAAAAACCCACATAAATATGCATGTTAAGTGAAGTTAAGCTCAATTATTGGGACTTGTTACACCTGTGATACTAGATATTGGAATTGTTGTATAGATCAGTGAAATTGCACATCATGATTAATTATTTTAGAAGGACCAAAAGTTCATGATATATTTGTTATAGTAACATAAAAGGAACATTGAGCATGTGTGAGACAAAGTTGTTAGAAATCTTGATCATGAAGCTTAATAATGATTAAGAGGTTTAAAAGTCCATAATGATATATCAAATGTGGAGTAAACCTAAGTTACCGTGAAGATGATATGAGGTTGAAATTATCAAATTTAAAACTTATTTGAAGAACTTCAGAAGTGTATTATTATGTAGAAAGAAAACTGAATATGTGATTCATTTGACATACAAAATTACAAGTGTGTTTACAGTAACACTTTATCAACTGAGAAGGTATTAAACATAAGTTAAAAACATGTTTGGAAGAAGGTTACTTCACCTTGTATGTTTTTTCTCCATAGGTACAACTCTACTTCAGCAAAGTAAATGAAGCTATGAACAAGTCCCCTTTTCTAGAGCACAGGGAACTCTCGCCAAGTCATAGTTTTTGTGATAGTTCTAGTTTTCATGGTGATGACTACAGTGATGTAGAAGACACAGAAACAGAAACGGAAGATGAGGATGATGAATGGGAAGGTTGTGAGGCAACACCTTTAGTAACTTCTTCTTTCCATTAAATTGATATTTTGTATTCAGTTCTTTTTATGTACCAAGATACAAGCACAGTAGCATCATAATTTTTTTTTCTACAACTTTTTGGTTTGTAGTAATTAAGATTGCATCTTTCATTACATGGTACTTTTAATAGACATGAATTTTCATTTAAGTAGTTTATCAAAAATTTAAAACATGCAATAAGTAAGAGAATTATGTCTATAAAAACTTTAGTAAAATTGAAGTGTGATACTTGCTTAAGCCATTTACAAAGTAGTCACAGTTCTAAAATAGTTTCATGACTACTGTTTGCAGTTGCTCAGTACGTTAGTGCACATAAATTAATTACAAAGTTTATGTAGAGAAAGGTTTAACAGGCATTCAGTACTACTGAATTAAAATTTCTATGAAATGCAATGAATAGCATGTCTTAGAATCTCTTCACTATTATTCATACTGCATTAGGTATGTCATAGATAACCTGAGTTGTAATGAACATCTTTTGGATGATATATTTTAATTTGAATTTAAGTGAAATTTTTAGTGAATTGTTTTTTCTTTTTCTTTGTGTTTCAGTAGGGGTAAAAGTCAATATTATAAGTAGTAAAAGTATGAAATTTCTTCTCACATCAGGTTAAAATAATAGCTTCATGAAGTTTCTTTTGAACCATTTAATAGCAGATTTGGAAATGCTGATCATGAATAATTCAAAATTATTATCATTGTGAAAAATGATGAGAAAAATGAACTTTGTCATCCGTGTGTGATGGATGTCTGTTTTAATTAGATTCATAATGTATATATATATATATATAGTTGTTATTTGTGTCATATTGATTTCTAAGAAAACATTTTTATTTTAACACAAATTTCAGTTTGTTATATGGTAAAAATAAGTTTTCAGTTATAAGACGTTTGATTTTGGTTCTCTGAATAATCTTACAAGACATTCTATACCTGATGTGGACATGTTCACTGTTTTATTATAATGTATAATCACCAGTTCACACTACAAGTCTTGAACTCATAAGAAAGAAAATGTTTTGCAGTCAGGAAACTTCTGTCCAAAAGATAGTATCAGCTTATTTAATGAAAATATTTTCAGTTTTCTTTGTTTTTATGAGTTACTACTAAATATGTTCTAGGTTCTTATATTTGTATTATTTTTGTTTTGTGAAAAACTGGTACAGCAAATAATTTTTAGAACTTTTATAAGCAAAACTTTGATATTTTGAAATATAATATATACATCTTTTCTGAAGCATCAAGCTGTGTACAGTTGTATAGTAATATTTCTGAAGTACTACATAACTTGAAAGTGAAATTATCATATGATTTTGAAGAGTTTATATTAAAGATGAGGTATGTATGTTTTGTAAGTTAGAAGTGGAGTCATTAAAATTATTCTTCATACAGTCTTGCAACTTACATTTATGTATATGAGATTCAAAACCAGAATTTTGTTTATTAGAAAAAAATTTATTTCTTTGATAACTAATAATTTTAACTATTTATGTAATAACATATTTTCCAATATTTCTCCCATTTTTGTGTAATATTTTCTAGATAAACATTTAAAGTAAGAAATTTATGTATATATTATGAATTAAGATTTTTATTGAAATAATTGAATGGATTATTTAGATATCTTATACAAATGTTAGATCTATACTTAAATGATAAAAAACATTAAACTGATACACAATTTTCAAGTTCTTCTGAGTTGTATACTTCACTCAGTAAATGAAAGAAAGACAAGATTACCTTTATTTGCTCATTAATTACTGATAATCACCCCAATATTAGTTAGAATCTTGACTTGTACTGAATTTGTTTGATAACAGATTGTTTGAGAACTTCTTACAGTTCACTTTGAATTCAGGTATGCTCCTTCCTTGAGAATAGAGGCGGCTACAGTTGGTATGAAAGGAAACATTCGTGCATAAATGATTCAGATGATCTATTACATTATTTACAGTGTCAGTGAATCTTTTGAGTAAAAACGAACTTGTACTACAGAAGTGACATACAGACATGACTGAGAAACAAAACAGGTCATAACTGATGATAAATGCTGAATCACACAATCATAAAAACATTTTTCTTATGTAAGGCTAAAAGTGCTACTTGTATATTTAATACCTCTAATTGTGTAAGATAAACATAAGTTGGTTAGTAATTTCTTTGTGTTAAACAGTATTGGTAATATCAATGATGAATGTGAACTCATCACAGTTGTTGTTAACTTCCTATCTATTGAGCACACCTGGATGTACATAGTGTAATTAGAAACCTATAGCTTCTGTTGGTCTTTTTTTTTTTATTCAGTGTCTCATTAAAAAAAGTCAGTCAAATTTTAATTTTTGGCATACTAGTTAGTAAAACATGCTTTGAAAGGAAAAGACCTATCTTGTATAGGTTAGGAGCAGTTTCTGAGCATGAATAGAAAGATCAAAGTATTTTTGTTATACTTGCAAGGGTTCACTAGTTAAGCATAATAATGGAGGATCAGCGATCCTGCAAAAGTTATGATTGGAGTTGGCTAAGTGCATTAGTTCTCTGCCTGAACGTCTTAAAAGAAATTGGTTTAATATTTAAATATAGCTGGGAAAAAAAGCATTGTCAAAACATTGTTTAGAGATACATGAACGATTTCACTTTATATAATAAAATAGCTTCATTTAGATATTTGACAAGCTAGTACTTTCATTCCTTTGTCAGTGTGTTTATATTTGGTATATTTTAGAATGTTCATTGATGTTATGTGCAATTTGAGCACAATTATATTCTTCCTTCATTTTTTAGGTTGTAAGAATTTCAGTTCTGAAACTTCAACAGCTGATATTGTAAGGCCTTATTTGGTAGCTTAAGTTTTAAGAATTTATAAATTGCACTATTATATTCTGTTTTTATTTCTAAAAACTGCTTTTATATTTTATATTTCAAGCAAACATGGTCATATTAAGGTTTTGTAAAAAGTTTCTTTTATTGTTTTAGTCAACATTTCTAGCTTTGATAAGCTCTAGATAATTAGTTTGAATAAAGTTGATGTTTATTTCAGGTTCTTGCATTTTTAGTCTTTCTGTATGAAATTTGAAAGTAATTAGCAAAGAATAAATGTTATGACTTTTTTACACAGGTGATTTGTTTTGGTGTCGTGGGGGTGCTACATTGTGAAAAAGGTGATTTATTTAATCATAACAGAAGGGAGAAGTTTTTGCAATATACATATATGTATGCATAAATGTTTTAAAATGTGGAATCTTACCAGAGACAAAGGAAGATTGTCAAAATTATTGACTTAAACACAATACCCGAGTTAGTATTCAAGTAACATCTCATCAACACACACACAAAGAAAATAAAAATTTTTGACATCAATTTAGGTATTTGAAGTCAACAGAAATAAAAAATAGTAAATGTTTCCATTTTGTCTAGAGGATACCAGTTGTATAAAAAATAATAATTGTGCATATTGCAAGTAATATGATTATAGAAATTATTTCAGTGAGATCAATTATTATAAGAGAGTTTCATGATACTTTTTGAATATTTTGACTTCCTACAGTATTATTTTTCAAAGAAGGGAATCTTCTACTGAAAAATAGTAAAATAATGCAAGCCTTTCTTCATTTACCAGAATGTCAAATATAGTTTTTGAGCTAGTTTTTAAACAGAAAAATATCTTTGTATAGTACTTCATGCCATTTCTAAATATCTAATTATTGCAGTTGTAGGTAGATTGGTATATGAACAGAATGAGGCTAGAATAATATTGTTCTGTGAATATGGTGTTAGAGGTGAATTTAGGCTATTTAAAAAGTGTTTGGGTCTGAGCTTTACCTTGTAGTTAGTGTGCTTGACTGTGGATCTAAGTTTCTGTGCTTTGCAGAAGTGAGTGGTTAATAGAATTTTCTAATCATTTAATCATCAGGCTCATTATTTAATTACTAAATTATTATTCTTGAATAAGGCTTGGATAGTTGGAATTAAAAACAAACAAATAATAATTGAAAACACTAATTATGGTTAGTCATAACAATATTTGATGAAACTGAACAACCTTGTAGTAATCAAAAATAATAATGAGAAATTCTAGTTGTAATATTTTGGTTACATGGTATAATACTCATAATGTTTGGTTAATCAAGTTAATTGGCCAGCACTAGTAAGTTGGGTCTCATTATTTACAAATAAATAATCGTGCTCCATACTTTGGGGCCATGGGTATGTTATAAAGGTGATGGTGAAATCCCACTGTTCAGTCACTCTGTGGGAGAGCAGTAAGTTGTAATGCTAAAATCTGGGGTTCAGTTCCCCATGATGGACATAGCAGATAGCCCAATGTGGATTTGCTTTAAAACAAATGTCCTTGTAAAATGCTTAGTTCAAGGGGCACTATCTCCTGTTCCTACCAGTAATACTGTGTTACAATATCATGCCTTTAAAACAAGCCAACAACTACATTATATAATAACTGATTTTATTGCATTTTAATATAGTAATTGCGAAAAAAAAAGTTAGTTGGAGTAACACAAAAAATGAAATAGAAGGAAAATCACTTGAGAAATATGACATGGATAATTATATTCTCAAAAGAGAGTACTTTTTGACAAATACAAGCTTATGCTTTGGGCTGGTTGAAAAACTGTTAAAAAATGAATTAGTTGATTGTTTGCATGTAATAATCATCAGGCAGTTTGGCTTGTAGTACATTCATGGTTAATTGTAATTTGTTGTCAGATGGATTCAAATACTGGATGTAACTGAGCCATGACAGCTGGGGTCTCCTCCTCATTGCCTCTGTGACCCATGCAATTATGTGGTGTTTGTGCTTGAAAGGGATAGTACATATTTCAAAGTTTCCTCAACTTGGATTTATTGGATACTTTTATGTGTTATAAAGTATTGTATAAAGTTGTTTTTCTTTTTAAAACTTGTTCAAACACTCAAAACTGTTGATTTGGCATTATGGTAAACTATAGTAGATTTATTTTATTGGTTTATTTCAGAATTAATACTGTATAAAGTTAAAATATTCAAATAGAATCATAACCTTAATGTATTTGTTAGTAGTCAAACATGCTAAAATGATTTTTTTTATCCTCTTTGCACATTCAAAAAATCAGTTTTGCACACAAAAGACCATCTCCGAACAAAACTTAATTGTCTGTCATTTTGTTTCTGTTGACCTTATTGGCTTGAAACTGGTGCCCAAATATTCCATTTTTTTATGTATTTAAATGAAATACTACTTAAATACTAACTATGCCAGTCCTCCATGCATTTCTAACAAATTCATATGGTGATAAAGTAAAATAAAAGGTTAACATTGCAATAATGTAAGTATAAAACTAAACTGCTATTTTAGTAACTTATAAGAAGTATTCTTTCTACAACAATAAATTGTCTGATGATTTGACCTAGTCCCTTAGTTCTTTTGTGAACCTTCTGGTTTGGATAAAGCATTGTTCTTGTCTAATAATTAATAGTGTTGAGAATCTATAGAATTCAGTATTCATGCTGTCAGCAGAAGAACGGTCAGAAGCACATGGAAATAATTGAAACAAGAAATGCAGCTACTTTTGTGTCATCATTGGCATTGTTGATTTTTGAATAAGTGATTTAAACCTCTTTTGGCTTTATAGATTAGTCCTTATAATTAATGAAAACTTCAGTATTTTCTTTCTTAAACGCATTGAGTCTGTTGCTATAGATTGAATGTTTTACAGTTTCACAGAATACGCTCAAAAGGTTTGCCCTCAAAAGCTAGACAGTACTGAAGGCATTTAATCCAGATAACTACCACATTTTTATGAATGCTCAGTGCCATTATCTGAAAAATACTGCAAAGAAACAAAATAATATGTGTTAATTTCCTCAATATTACAATGGCAATTGAAGTTTGGGACACCCTTCAGAGCATATTAACAGTGTCCCCAAGTCATGATGATGTCATAAGTGTTTAGCCAAATGGCACTGGTAGTTGTAGATCTGTAGTGCTGCTTAGGCTTAGCTTTGGTTACATAATATCATAGACATTGACTTTCCTAATATTATTAAACTGTTATTCTTTATATCATTGCCCATATTTTTTGTTTTTATGACCACACTATTGGACTGTTTCATCAAAAATCAGATGACTTATTTAGTAACAACTGAAAGAATGGTTATAAAAAGGGAAAAAAAAACCCTGAATTTATGCTTTTTTACTTCTTTATTCTAGTAGATGAGAGGTTACATATATATTTTTAAATATAAATATACATATAAACTAATAATACAACAATTCTGTGAATATCAAGATGTATTGTAGTATCCAGTTTTAAAGGGATAATAACACAAAAATGTAGGATTTGAACTTTATGCACTTTTTTTATTGGAAAATGCTTTTAAGAATAAAAATATTGGCCATTATTTAATGATGTTTTTAATAAGATATGTACTGGCTTTATTCACACATTCATTTTTTTTTTGCAATTGCCTTTACGATATTATTTCAGTGTACTTGCTTATAAATGTAAAACATTTGTGTGTACAATCTAAAATCCATGAAATACATTTATTTGTTATTTATGTAACACAAAGTTAGTATTGATTATGAAGCCACTTTTCAACATTCTTTACACTCGTAAAGTTTTGAAAGAAACAAAGCACTTACCCTAAGATATTATAACCTTGAAATTGCCAGTGGGGTCTATGTGAACCATATTAGTTATTTGAACACATATTTCCAGACTTTTTATGCAACAAGTTGCTGCTGGATCTATGATTGTGGTGTTTACAGGATCTCTTATAATATAGGAATCACACAAAATAAACAAAAATACCATGAATTTTATAATCAGTCATACCATATGAAATTCTTGATTATCTGTTTATTCTAACTATCCACTCAATTTTTTAGTTAGTTCTTTTAGATGTTTTAACAGGCAAAAACATAAATTTACTCAGTGTTATGTATCCCAATGGTAGTGAGCAGTAAATTGAGAATTAACCCTGTGGCTAAATTGGCTCATCAGTAAGTCAGATCTCATAATGCTGAAGATTGAGTTTTGATACCCAACAGGACAAATCACAAATAGTCCATTGTGTAGATTTGTGCTTAATAACAACAAAAACAAACTAAAATGATAATTTTCTGTTTGTTTCTAATATCAATCAATTTTTTTCAACATAGGACATGTATTTTATGGTATAAAAATCATAACGAATGCTGTTTTTACCTGGAATTGTGTGTTGTGCATTGTTTTGTTGTTGAAGGGGGCTTAGATAAGCAAACTGAAAGGTTATAAGGATGGTATTTCTGTATTATAGTTTGTAAATGTCTTGAAGTTTTGGAGTATTAACGTTTAATGTTTATACATTTTACCAAAAGAAGCTTCTAATTTTTGTTCCATTATGTTTTTATTTCTCCAGGTTTTCTTAAGAGACATTTTTGAATTTATAGATGTTCTTATAAACAATTATCCTACAAACTTGGACTTTTCTGCTATAAGTTGTTGCCTTTAGTTCATTTTCTAAAAATTATTGCAGTGATTGTGTAATGAGAGGCATCATACTGTATATTACATTCTGTTCAAAACGCTGTCTAACTAGAGGCACCATACCAAGTATTACATTCTACTTTAAACTACTGACTTTGTCTAATGAGAGACACCATACTTACTGTTATTCTATTTTAAACCACTGACTTTGTCTAATGAGAAACACCATATCTATGTTAAAGTATACTTTAAAGCACTAACTGTGACTAATTAGAGACACCATACTTACTGTTATTCTACTTTAAACCACTGACTTTGTCTAATGAGAAACACCATAATCTATGTTACAGTCTACTAACTGTGACTAATTAGAGACACCATACTTACTGTTACATTCTACTTTAAACCACTGACCTTGTCTAATGAGAAACACCATACTCTATGTTACAGTCTACTTTAAAGCACTAACTGTGACTAATTAGACACACCATACTCTATGTTACAGACTCCTTTAACTGTGACTAATTTGGGGCACCATACCTTGCATTACAGTCTACTTTAAAACACTAAATGTGACTAATTAGAGGATGCTACACTGTTATATTTTACTTTAAAACACTGTGTCTATTGAGGAGCATAATTCTCTACATTGATTACATTAGAATATGAAGACTTTGATAGTGGAACAGAATAAAGGAATCTATTCTATGAAGTTTAAGTGTAAAATGTTTTAATAATTGGAATATTTGTCGTTTATTTTGCTTTATACATAAACCTATTGTTATTCACAGAACTTGCATCAAGATATCACAAAATATTGTACTTAATGTATTTTGTGTGTGTGTTTCCTAGAAATATACCTTAAATTGTGCATATACTGTTGCATATCATCCAGTATTACATATTTAACCTTAGTTTCTTTTTTAACACCACACTTGTATAACTACCCAGTGATAAAAAAATAACTTGGAAAAGAAGCAACTGTTCTAGTGAATACTGAGCTGATGAAATATTTTTCTAATTGTAGTTATATTAGTTTTGAAATCATCAAAGTGAGAATTTATCAGTTAGTTCATTACTTTCAAGTTAATTTTAAAAAGTTTTGATATGAAATTCTCTACACTGTAAGGAACAGCATATTTTTGTTTTATGAAGGTTCAAGACACTTGTAGATAGGAATACAATAAACTTGAATATTAAATTAAACATGCATTACTAAACATTCCATTTCAAAGAAGTAAAACTCATAAACTAGAAAAATATCGTCTGAGTTTGACAGTCTGTATGCATTCTATTTAAGCAGTTATACTGATTTAAAAAAAGAAAACTATTATCTATTGTTATGAGTTGTCTGTTTATTAGTTGTTGATACATTTATGGGCAAGGTTAATAGCTGTTTGAAATAGATTTGTTTCTTGCTAGTATATAGTACGCCCCCCCAGTGGCACAGCGGTATGTCTGCAGACTTACAATGCTAGAAACCGGGTTTTGATACCCGTGGTGGGCAGAACACAGATAACCCATTGTGTAGCTTTGTGCTTAATTACAAATAAAAAAAAAAGTATATAGTACACTGTTACTATAAATGTTTAAAATGTGTTTCTCATTGAAATTTCTGATTTAGTTAAATGATAATATCATGAATGTAATTTTATTTCCTTATGCTATCAAGAGTAAATATCTGACCCAAAACCCCAAATCCTTCCTCCAACTGCATTTAAAATTTCCTAATGAAAAGGATTAAAATAAAATTTATTTGTGAGAAGAAGAAATTCTTTTTTGTTTGTGACAAAATTTCCCTCCAATTCAGTAAAATTTCAACTTCAAAAGATATAATGTAATTGAATTGTCCTAATCCTAACATGTTTTGTTTTTCAACTTTTTTTATTGTGGGTTTAATTTTCTTAATGTTTTTGACAAATGTTTTTTTATTGTTTGTAGTAATTGCAAAATAACTTCCCATTGCAGAGTTAAACTATCATTTTGCTATTACTGCAGTATTCCAGTGTTAATGAACGTTTTCAAGTTGGATGGTCATGAGGAAGTTTTTGTCAAAAAAGTTTTATAGATGAGGAAATTTGACAGTTTTTTACTCCTTTATATGGGATTATTCTATAGCAGTTTTCTTGCTTAAATATTTATAGAAAGGGGAGATTGCAAAAATTGAGTTTTTAATGAAGCACAAGTTAATTTTATATTATTTAATTTCTCCTATTATACTGTAATAAATGTACACCAATAATTTGGAGAAAATTTAAAATAGGAAGTATAAAATTGGTTATAAGTGCATCTGCAAAAAATAGTTCTATCAAAAGATTTTTATAGAAATTCTATAAAACTGTGACATGCTAATACGACTCATATTAGTTTTTAAAGTATAAACTTTTTTTTACCCTGCTAATTGGTTTGCATTATCTTTTTTCAACTCTGGGCATGAGGTATTTACATAAAAAAGGGTTTAGGTAGCTTAGCTAAAATTACAGGAAGTGAAAGTGTGTCAAACTTTTGTGCTATGAACATTGGTAGCTAAATTTGGAAGGAATTTTATATGCTCAAAAATTTGGATAAAAATGAGATAATCGGATAACATTCCTTACTAGGTTAAAGAAATGAGTAGAATTGAATGGAAAATATGTCAAAGCATTCATTATTGCCATTAAAGAAGTGTATTGCTTGTATTTATGGATGTATTACTCATTTTACTGTTATCTGTAAAACTTCAATTCAGAACCAAACTAAACTCAAAGAGTATTACTTTGGTAAGGGTAGCCTTGTAATTTGCTTTGTTGGTAGACCTAATCAGTCTTTATACGTGTATAGCTTGGTTGATGCTGGTGTGCTATTTTGTGTTGTCATAGAGAAGTGTTTGTAATTGTGTGACATGCATTATCATTTATTTTAGAAACTGGATTTGTGTGTTAAGGATTGCCTATTAATTTATATATATCCTTTATACTAACAGAAACACTGTTGTCTTAGTTGTAAATGTTATTTTCATTAAAGATGGTTGTTATAGGAAAATGAAATTTCTCTTATGATTTCAAAAGTCCATTAAATTACTTTTTCTCATTCTTTTCAATACTTACAGGGGAGTCCACCTATTTATGACTGACTGACTTCACTCGGCATCCCACATTAACCTGCTAACCTCCACCTTGGTGTTTTGTAATCTGTGTCTCCTGCCCTGTGAAGCCTGACCATTGGTCTTGTGCTGTTTATTTGTTGTATTGACTGACCACAAACAAGAGCTTCCTCTCTGTTTACTCCCTGTTTGTGTTAATAAGAAAAAAGCTGTGAAGTTGACGTCATCAACCTTCCCAGGGACAGGGTACTTGTACAGTAGCAGATCTAGAAGACTTCATGACTTCATTAGTGCTCAGTTTTTGTTGAGTATCCCCTTTGTATGGGATCAACTTTGAAATCGACACTACTGAACATCTTGTTAGCCATGTGGTTAAGTAAAATGTAGCTGGTGTACTTATATTTAAAAAATGTGTACATACATTTATATATATATATATATATATATA
>NW_013665923.1:392754-400612 GCF_000517525.1 Limulus polyphemus
ATATATATATATATATATATATATATATATTATTCTGTAAATAATGTATTAAGTGTGTACCTGTTGGATGTTTAGTTTTAGAATGATAAGACAGTAAGTAGTCAGGTTAAAGATATAACATTCTTTATTGTTGTTGTTTGTATTTTTATCCCCAGGTAAGAAGTCATATCTTGGGTTTCTAGACATTTATATAAATATTTCACAGATAGTTTTTTCTTTAAAAAAAACATGATATAGATTTACAGTAAAAATAACATCAGAATGGGTGTAGAAGCAATTCATTATTGTTGAGAAAAAGTGAAGTGGAATGGCTATATTAATATTATCTTCAAATACAAATGCAGGAACAGAATGCTTTAAACACAAATACACTGTTGAATCATGTAATTTATTCATGAAGATATCAGGATATTGTCAGTAGGGAAAAGGCCTTATTTTAATCCCATTACCTTGGGATATTGGCAAAATGCTATTCCAGGCTTTGTTCATATGGCACACCATTTTATTCTATACATTTGTAAAGCTAACGAACTGGATCTCTTTGGATTGTAGTCATGAATGTATACTCTGACGTCACTGGATGTATTTTGTTAACTGGTGTTATATAAAGTAGTTGTATGATAGTCTTTAAGTCATTTGAAATTCGTTTTTTTAACAAGCACTGACAAGCATTAATAATGCTTTCAACTTCCATGCTAGAAAATTATATGAAAACAAAAAACTAGTTAAGGTTTAACTGGTAGTTTAGCAAAAATGCTGTAAAG
The DNA here is from genome assembly GCF_000517525.1 of Limulus polyphemus. Classification (NCBI taxonomy): domain Eukaryota; kingdom Metazoa; phylum Arthropoda; class Merostomata; order Xiphosura; family Limulidae; genus Limulus; species Limulus polyphemus. The sequence goes on from NW_013665923.1 coordinate 393,519, forward strand.
TGTTTTTGTTTGTTTTTAAATGATCATGAACATTAGGGATTATTTCTTGGAACTTGAGCAATCAGATGTGCACAAAGTATCATAGTACAAACTTGTTATGAGAAAGGAATAATGTTATATGAAGTATGTGTTAATTTTTTTTTTCAAATAAATTTGTGTTGTCACATTTCACATATTAAGTCTTTAATAGAAGATTACTGTACAGTTCAACCCTGTGGAGCAAATACATTGGTAGAAAACTAGCATATTTCTGTTAAAATAAGTACAAACAATTTTTCCAAATTTGTGGCCAAGCATTACTTCTGTTACTTTAAAACAATAAAATGTGCCGTGTTACATATAATATTAAGGACAGGTTGTGGGGGTATGGATAACGATTTTATTGTACAGAAATATTTTACTAAGAAGTGCTGTGAGAACTTATAATGAATAATTTGCATAAATTGATATCTGTGCTTCAGATTTGTCTTGGTGACATGAAAAACAATGTGTCACCAGCAAAATGGACAGAGATGTATGACTGACATTGTTGCTCTGTTGTCTAAATAGTAAACTTTAAAAAGTACAAAACTTGTAGTTATTAGAAAAATCACTTAAAAGTAAGTCTTTCTATTATCATTATTTTTTTTACAAAAATATAAAATTATACATTTTATTAAAATGTGCACATGGATGGTATACATTTTACCTAACTTAGCTATTTTAATAACCATTAAGTTTCCTAACATCAGAATTTTGCTTTGCCTTACTGTGATTGATAAAAAGAAATAAAATGCAGAAGATTAAAAGGGAAGAGGAAGATTAGTAAGTAATCTAAATTTATTATAAATTGTCAGAGAGCAAAATTTGAGCTAATAATGACGTTATAAGACAGTATAGTTGTTTCCGAAAAGCATTGAGAGTTACACTTTCTAAAAGATACTGTTAAAACATTTTCTTGCCCCTCTTATCAAAACTGGTGAAATTACACCTGTAATTTTCTTTCTTCCTTACTTGCATTGAATTAAGTATATGTATTATCTTGGAGCACATTTGTTTCACACTCTTAAATTTGTCAGCAAGAAATTAAGAAGGTACATTCACACTATGTTTTCAACATATGAAATTAATTACAAAATATTAACTTTGAATAATATTTAAAGAAGGAAGCAGTTGACTTAAAATTTCACCAGAGGTGAATTGATTTTTAATCAAAAGTCTGTGTAGAAATGTATATTTAGAAATATCAAATGAATTGGATATATTGAGTATCAGTTAGTTAAGTAATTGTTAGAAGTGTATATTCTATGATTTATAGTTGACTGTAGTCATATATATATAATATAAATCTCATCTTATTGTAAAAATAAGAGTACGAGTGTTTGTTTTTATAAAAGTTAATTGTTGTCATTGAAGCTGTCATGAATTGTTGAATACCATTTGTAAACAGTGCCAGTTGTATTCAGAAATCATTTTGTTATAGGCTTTTGTCATAAAAATGTTCAGTAAATTTTTCTACCTTTAGATAAAACTCAGGAATTGGGGTAAAACACCCACTCATTAATGAACTGACATCAGAACATAGAAGTAATGTGATTGAGTAGGGGTGCAAAAATAAGCTATTATCGTCACAATTATGGTATTACGCCCATCACTTTCATTCAGCCATTGACCTTTTCCACCGTATCATAAAGAACAGAATCTTGTTAGCATAACTTGTTTAAAAAGCAACATGATGTGATTCTAGTGTTGCCATTCTGACATTTGCTAATATCCTTGATATCAATTATTAATGCAGATGCTCAAATTTTTTGACTTGATATTAGGAATATTGATGACATTAATTATCTTGGCATTTAATATGGGTACATCATGGATGATATTAATTATTTATATAGATGCTAAGTGACATATTGATATTGAACTGAGTACATCAATTATAATAGGAATTACTAATGCAAAAGTTAAAATTCTGACATTGGATGTTAGAACATCAACTGTGATATTAATTCCTAATACTGTTACATCATGGATGACATTAAATGATATTGATTAATAATACAAATGCTACTAAGTGATATCCTGGTATTTGATCTGAGTACATCACTTACAATATTAATTATTAGTGAAAATGAAATCCTAAAGCTTTATGGTACTAGATCATGGATGATGATCATTAGTCATCACTAATGCAGATGTTAAATGTCCTGGCATGTGATGTAATTACATCTTTCATGTACTAATTAATAATAATAATACACTTTTTAAAAACCCTGGCATTTGGTTTTTATTACATTATTGTTGAAATTAATTATTAATGTAGAAATAGATGTTAGAGACCCCATTAACACATCACAAATGTAAATTGTAAGTAATGAGTAACATTTTGACTTTTTATGTTAGAACATTATTGATAACGTCAATGATATTTAAATGGTATGTGTCATGTGGTTCTACAAATGCAGATGAATGAAAAGATAGTGTAACACACATAGTCCTATAGAAACACCCTTGTTATTTGATTTCAGGAAGTTACTAATAGTGTTCTTAATACACACATGAAAATCTCAGCATTGTCCAGTTTTATGGGACTTTGGAAACACTTTTTTGTATCTATAAGATTTAAAGTCTCCTTGGCTATTGTATTTAAATATGTAATGTTCAGATTTTTTAAGCTACCCAGTTATGCATTAAATTTTTTTAACACTTGAAATATAAGGAAAAAAGTATTAAAGAAGCATGAACTGTTTGATTGTTTTATAACGCTTTGTAATATTAAGACCAGTGTAATTTTAGCTATAAATTATGAATTTTTTATTATATTTGAATGCATACATACAGTGTTACCGAATTTAGAGTGGTATTATGAACTTGAAAATAGGGTAGCCGTTTTAATTAGATTAAAGTTTAGTTTGAAGATTTCAGTGTATCAGAAGAAAGGAGTTAGGAAAATTTTAATCCAGTGAGGAAAAAAATCAGCCTTTTTAAAACAAAATGCTGTTTATACTACTAATATGTTAGTACATGAAAATAAATACTATCTAAAAATTACAGTATAACTTTGTTCTGTTTACATTATACAATCAAACAACAAAATCAATGTAAGATTTAATTGTCAATGGAACTTAAAACTACAAATGCACTGTTTCAAGAAATTAGAATTTTAGCATTACATTTAAAATTTTTAATGATTTCAGGGTTTTCGGACACAAATATAATGTCATAGGTCCACTGTACTACAGAAAAAGGCTTGTTGATTATCAAATGGAAGTTCCTTAAATCTGTTGGTAAAACCTTGTGTTCTAGTAAGCTAAATGTATAACCTGGCAATGTGTCAAAATATATCTTTGTTCCGAAAAGGTTATGGAAAGTATTAGTTAGAAAGTTCCTGAAAAAAAAAGTTTAAAGAAGTTTTTAAAACTACACAGAAGAATATGCTTTAGTCCAGTAAGAATGAGTTGTTAAATATTTTTCAAAGTATGTTGTTCTATTTTGTTCTCAAAAATTGATTGTATTTAGAAAATTGTGTACTAGCAAGAAACGAAGTGCTCTTCACAACCAGCACTTCCTTTTCTGTAAATGTGGGTGTAGCTTATTCTCTAGTTGATGAAAATATTTATATTTAAATCCGTTTGAAAATAAAACAATCTTCCCTGATTGGTAATCATTTTTCAAGAAGAAAGATTTGTGACACATCACAAGTGGTTTTGGAGGCTGTAATGTTTGCATCACCATTCTGTCATAGAATGCTAGTTTGAAGGCTTAACATGATTTCAGCAGTGAAGTATATTTGTTTTATTATAGCTAACAGTAATCTTATGATATCCTGTGCATGATGCAATACAACAGAATTGTTTTCCGATGTTTTCTGTGCTCGTTTTTTTATATCAATAGTGAGAGTAGTGTTGAAGTGTTCTTGAAAAAAATAAAACATGTAACATTCGTCCAAACATTCCAAGTGGTGTAATGTCTTCATTCTGCACCCTTTTGAAATTAGCTCATGTATTTGAAGAATAAAATATTTTTGTTCCCCTTATGGATTCTCTTAAAACAATTAACTTAGTTAACGTTCATGTGGAATTCATTATGCATGTATACATATTTGCTATACATCTTAAAAATTTCTAGCACTAAAAAAGAAATCACAAACTGAAGAATATTAAAATGAAATAGCATTTGCAAAACTAAGGTGACAAACTAATGACAAAAACACATTTTTATTATCACGAGCTGCGTTCTCAAATGGATGAAAAATGAATCAAGTCTCTCTCGCACAAGAGTCCTTGATATAAGGGGCTCCTTGGTATAACATCACCGGAATTTTCCCTTAATCAAGTTCATATCACTCAGAATCAATTATGATATCATTGACATCAAGAATCTGTGAAAAAACGTTGCATATTTCGCGAAGGACCTGTTACAATAAGTACTGCTAATCTTGTTTATTTTTTTTGTTTTTTTTTTGCTATATTGATTTTAATATAATACGTGAGAAATCACAACAGCCAGACATTGTTAAACGTTCCAAATTCTCGACTGACATCAGGATTCCCAAATCGCGCCAGTGGGCCTGGAGTGAACAAACTAATAACATCTCACGACTTTTAAATCAGTAAAAGTGATTGTTCTTAAATGGAATGAGAATAACATAGAGGTATTAGATAACCCGTGAACCTCTTCTATGATAGTAATAGGGGCTTGTAGAGGAAGTATTGTTTTATCTACAGCGTAATGTGAAGAACAACGAGACAGCTATATTATTATTTATGTAGATGTACAATGTGCGACCCACTATCAATAGATAACTAATGTCTAGCTTAGTTTAAGTAACTAAGTATTAATGCTTTATTGAGATATATAAAGATAAATATAATTGTTTATGAACGTACACGAAGTAAGCTGATGACAGATTTTTCACCTTGGTGAACTGTATATTTCATAGATAAAATTGTGTTGGCCCTCCTGTGGAGAAATCCAACACTATCTTTTATTATCATAATTTTACTTGTTACTGTTTTTTTTATTACCTTTAAAAAATAGTGATTTTTTGTTAAGTAATGGCTATTGTTTTTTGAAATAATCTTGGTCGTTTCCGTACTTAGTCGGCAATACTTATATTTGGTTGAAATACATAAACTGTTACTTCAAGTTTATTTTTGTCTTGCCAAAACTTGTTTTTAGCTTATTTGGAAAACGCTAAGTTTGTTTGTAGTTATGTACAAAGCTACACAATGGGCTATCTGTGCTTTGCTCACCACGGGTATCGAAACCCGGTTTCTGGCGTTGCAAGTCCGCAGACTGTGCCACTGGTGGGCGAAAACGATAAGGGAGTGGTTTTATTATACCCAGTAGATAAATTCTCAGATTGAAACTAGTTTTAACGTTATAATTTCAGGTTTATAAGTAGTCACCTTTAATTCTATATAGAGAAGTATGATTTAAGCAAAGCATTTTGCTTAACACCACACTTAGTTTTCTAATTTTAGTTTAAAAACTATACTGGTTTTTAACATTTCAGAATACTCTAGCTCTAGTGAATGAAAAAATACGGTTAAACTAAAAACGAACTATTCTGTAAGTTTTTGTGCCAATTATTAAAGAACATTTTGCCACATTACTGACATATTTCAGGTTAGGACTGGTCTCTAGGGTTTAAAGAGCTCGGTTGATTTCTAATTATCTCATGATGACAATTGTGCAAAGTTTCTTAAAAAGGGCTAATAATCCCATGGCTTATTCAAATAGATCACTTGATATTGAGCTTAGGAAGGAGTTAATTATGAAAAGTACTTCATTAAAAGAAGAAATTAATATTATCAAATGACTTAATTGACTATGTTGGTTTATTTAAGATGTAAATTTAGTCTTGCAACATGTTTTAACCACTAGATGGTGCCAATAGCTTGAATTCCCAATTATAATGAATTTTTATGTATATTTGTTTGTTTTTAATTATGCACAAAAACTACACAAGGGCTGTCTGTACTCTGCTCACCACGGGTATCGAAACCCGGTTTCTAGCGTTGTAAGTCCGCAGACATACCGCTGTGCCACTGGGGGCTTATTTGTTTATAAACAATAAACGTTTGGAAATAAAACTGAACTGTACTCTTAAAATATCGAGTTTTTTTTTTTGTTTTTATTGGCGTTACTATTAGCAATAATTCTTTTGTTTTCTTTCTACCACAGTAACTTGTCGAAGCGCAAATATATTTTGTATTTAATGTGTATATAAGTATATTGTATACAGTTTGGAAGATTTTCTTATAGCATTTGGCGTGAACCATGGACTCCGACACGTTAACCATTAGGCCACTATTCTCAAGTCATACGAGTTAGTACTAGAGGCTTATCGCCAAAAGTTTCCAGGTTATCGCATACAAGAGATTCAAACTTATATGGAATTTGCTCACGAAGATGAGGTTTATTTTGATTGATGATGTAATTCTATACATATTGGCAACAGTTTCGACAAATTAAGACAATTATGTCTAATTGAGGAATTTAAACGTTGTGCACGTGACGACCTCAAAACTTACTTGGACGAAAAGAAAGTTGAAACACTACAGGAAGCAGCTGCTCTTTCCGATGATTACACTTTAACACATACAACCACTCTTAATTAAAGGAAATTTCTACCATCTCAGCAAAAACCTGTATCTGTTCAATCTACTAAAGTTGAGGATCCTTCTAAAAAATCCAGCTCCTCTAGTTCGAAATCTTCTGAAAGTAAAACTTCATCAAGGCCTGTCTGCCATTTATCTAAAAAAACCTGGTCATGTTATGTCCGATTGTTGGGGTTTGAAAAAGAAGAAAGAAAAGGAGGCAACACCCAGTACGTTTGTGTCCACATATGGACATAGTTTTACCAGATCACCCAATGTTGTTGATTTGGCCACTGATATAAAGGCTGATGTAGTCAGGAAGGAATTTAGACCTTTTGTGTCTGTTGGTTCTGTGTCGTTGACAACGACACTGCCACTCCCATACCCATACGTATTTTACGTGATACTGTGGCGATTCAATCATTGTTGTTAGAGGTACATTGCCTTTACATTCGAGTTCTGCCACTAGAGAGTATGTTATTGCTCAGGGTATTGAGGGTGGCTTTGTTA
>NW_013665923.1:401320-433445 GCF_000517525.1 Limulus polyphemus
TCTGCCGTTAAAAGTTGTGAACTTGACAATGATCGCACTAGTGATCGAAACGTAGTGACTTTTCTAAATAATACTTTTCCTAAATGTAAGAGCTGTAATTTGTAATGATATATCAATGGCATGTGTAATTCAATGTTGTCTAGGTAAATATGATCTAATTATAGCTTATTGACTTAACAATGGTAAACGGAATCGAGTGTTGCCAATAGTTTTAGAGTTTCTAAGCAACAACTTGTGTAACCAATAGTTGATCAGGCAAAGATGATTAAGATACTTTGTTCTTAACCCTACAAGAACAGTAGAAATATAGGCAGTTTATAATTCAGTATTGTTTTGGAACTTACCACAGCAAATGTAATCAAACTTAATTTAGAAAATGTACAAATCAACTCTCGTGTTTTCAAGACTAAAATCATCATGAACCATGTAGTGGTTCATAATAAGGATCGCCCATTTGTTCTTCTGTATTATTATTTAATATTATTCCGACAGCCTACAGCAAAAATGGCTCTGAGCATTGTAATAAAATCTAGGCAATATTACTAAACGCATCATTGCGAATTGTGTAGGGTAATTTTAAAGTTTATTTGACTACCTAGCAAATAACAGCGGTTGTTTAACCGTTGACACCCAGTCGTTTTAATGTAGTCTGTGGTTTATATGAAGTCTAATAATCTACTACATGCATACATATATAGCTGCGCGCAGACAACTGTACCTTAGTGATTATTAATTTATTGTTGCAACTGTGCTGAGTCACGTATCATTTGTTTAAGTATAGAGTTCCTGCCCTTTCGGACAAAACGCTGCTGATAGGATCGCAGTTTTTGTGTGTGTGTGTGTTTTTACCACTGTAGTTCGGCCATGTTACAGAAACGTCTAAGCTGTCTCTCACGACAGATATCTTTAACCCGTAGTTTAAAAGATAACACCTAGCTCAGGTTCGAGTATAGGATCAATAATCTCAATGATGGCTGATTGTAAATGCCAAATTATAGCCAACACTGCGTGATTGCGAATTTTATAGATACTGCAGATAGAGTAGCCATCCTTGAAGATGACTATAACGAGTGGCAAAAATCTTCAAGCAGGATATGGTGAAAATGATGGCGATTCTAGGCGAAAGTGAGGCAGAAATTTTGTAGCTATGTATTTTATTTAGAAAATATTTAGTTTGAAATAACCTATGCAGCAGCAACGACCCACTAGAGTTTAGAATCATCAGAAATAGAGAGGAGAAGCTATAATATTTATAATTGTTAGTTAACACGTTTTCGACCTCGTAGACTGTGCAGAATGTCACTCTAAGAGGAAATCTGACCAGCTGAAGCAAAACCGTGATCGGCCTTACTATGGCCAGCAGAGAGGAAGTGGAAGTAATAACTACTATAAAAATATTTATAATGCTTACTTGTATACATATTCTATTGTATTAGGACACATTTTATTATATTTGCAGTGAATATATATGTATGCATCTATAAAATTTGAAAAGTCCACATGGCTATCTATATATACGGCTTTACAACTTCAAAAACTATAGAGCTTGCATATAGTTATATAGATATAGATACAAATACTAGCCAATATGCATTGCATGTGCATGCATATATAAAACTCATGCGGCTACAAAATCTAGTCCATGTACCATTCCAATATAATTCATTAGTCTTTCCAATCCAGTGTTTGCAGACTCATCATTTTGCAACAGGGTATAAATATAGTAGCTATATATATTTTACAAGCATATACATAACATGTGATATGTTGATCACCATGCATCATAGTGATAATACATACAGTACCACTATCAACGATAACATTTTGACAATGATATCAGGATCAATAGCCATCCAATCTGCATGAAGCCAATCCAAAGGTTGTCTTTGTTTCCCGAGAGAGCATCATACACCAACTACATATTTCATTAAACTAAACTGTTTCAAATAGGGCAGTATTGTTATTATACAGATGTATGTCCATGATGGGCATAAGAAATTAAAGAAACAAGATTATTAAAATTTGTTGATTTAAAAATAGAGAATGGGGATCTTCAAAAAATACAGAAACAAGATAGGTAGCTTAAAGTGCAAATGCAATCGCAAAAAAAGGAAACAAATAAGCTTAAGGTTTGATACATAGTGTTCACATTATTTCCTCAAGCTACAAATCCCTATTTGAATCCATGTATAACAGGTTGTAATATTAGGGATTTAAGTGAAGAGTTGCTTCAACTTAACAGTTTAAATACTGTAGCTTCTCAACATGTTCTTACAACGTGACTACTACATACAAATACAGGGTGTTATCTTAAACTCAAAAATGTGTTCTTATCAACAAAACTTACTATACTTTCATTGCTGTATTTTTGTATCTTTCTTTAGAAAGGCACTAAAGGCATAGAATGTTTCATTTGAATACAGAATCAATTATTGACTTCCTTAACTGTGATGGATTTATTATTCTATATTTATTTTATATCGATGTTTGTTTAAATTAAATTGATATTTAGGAATGTATATAACGTATACTGTTAAATATGTATTGCGAAACTCCCGCCTATTTTCTAAAGTTATAGAAGATTCTTGAGCGTAAGAATCAACAATATATGTGTGTACGTGAACGCTAGTGTTAGCGTCAGTACTATTACGTAAAGCTGAAATTTCGAGAAACTCTCTACTCGCCATTTAAATATAACCAACGCGACACGCAAAAAAACAGTATATATTATTGGTGTGGTATAGTTGGAATACTATAAACCTCGGAAGCTATAATTGTGATTAACGCTTATTAATCGGAAAACATCAGATATTTCACCAAGCATATTTATAAATTTCGAATATTATAAGCCATTCAACTTCAGTGGATTCACATCGGACATTATTACATTTACGAAGATATTATATAACTTCAGCGGTAAAAGCAATTCGACCTGTAACCAGCGTGTGATCAGCGAGAACTACAGGGCTAGCTAGCTCCCTGTTAAGTGAATTATACCTACGTCAACTCGAAATTAACTCTCTTATCGTTAACTCTCGATAAGATATCAAGAAAGTTCCAGACTAGAAAGACGACTTTGTATTGTTTGTAAGTTTGTGGAACTTTTGTATATAAATCATTGTTTGTAATAGCTGTTTGTAATAACTGTGATTGTAAATTGTATATCAAAACATATTTGCGTGTTAAAAAAAGAAAACTGTGTGTATCAATCTTGTTGGCAAATATCATAAATTGGATACATATCAGTATTTATTTAACTACTAAATCTAAATTACAATTTAACTCAGTTTTAGGCTATTTGAAATTGCAATACGTAACAATATGGTGCAATGAAAAAGATACACGAGACATATGTAAGTAAGTGTAAAAACTCATTTTCTGTGTTAGCATAGGATGAAATACTGAACCATACGAAAAAGGCTACATCATGAACGTTTTATTTAAAAAGAGAGAGAACACCCATTATGTAGCTTTGCGCTAATATATATGTTTTTAAAAAAATTACTTTGCTGTGACGATGACAATTTAACTTTTTATTTTTTGAAACGTCTAAAATATTTATACATTCGCATTCTGGTGGTGGTGTTTTTTCTAGTTTTGAGAGGAATTTCAGAATGTGGTAAGAAACTTGTTTTGTTTATCCATCCAACATAGATTGACACTGACAGTCTTGAACACCCTATCAGCATTAAACAGAAACTTGATTGAAGAATCCTCTTATGTCCTAAAGTTAATTAGTAATAATAGTTCTTTTAAATTCTACTAATTTTCAACAGAAATTTTACTGAAAAATTCAGGTGTATCCTGTACTTAATTAGTAATAATAGTTCTTTAAATATTATAACCATTAAACATATTTTTTTTAAACTATCCCTGAATTCCCTATACTTAATTAGAAGAGATGCTAGTCCATCTTTAAATAGAAATTTAAAGCGCTGACCAGCTGTTCTTAGTCATGTGGAACACCGATACCCAAGTTGTTTCTAATTCTCTTTCAAAAATTCAAAATGGATGAAAAACTAGATATTTTGTTAAAGCTGAAAATTTTTTGCATTTACGCGTCAATGAAGGTGGAATTTTTTCAACCACCTGTTATATATACATATATATATAGTTGACCAGAATGAAGAGTATAACTTTCTATTTGAGTATTCAGTAATACTATAAATTTCATCTACCTTATAAAGTTATTCTCCCCACTTAAATGATGTTTTCTCAAAAATGTTTATCTTCAGCGGTATGTCTGCGGCATTACAACATTAGAAACCGGGTTTCGATACCCGTGGTGGTCAGATTACAGATAGCCCATTGCGTAGCTTTGTGCTTAACTTCAAGCAAGCAAACAAACAACGTTTATATTATTTTGTGTGTGTGGTTTCAGTTAATGATACCAGAACGAGATATATCAGGAAATACGGTGAAATATTGATACGTGTTCGTGGAGAAAGAGCTCTATATAAGGATGTTTTTGTTTGAAGTTAACCACAAAGCTACACAATGGAATATCTGTGCTCTGCCCACCACGGGTATCGAAACCCGGTTTCTAGCGTTGTAAGTCCGCAGACATACCGCTGTGCCACTGAGGGGCAGTTCTATGTAAGAGAAGGTCTATAGAAACTACGCTTCGTTTTCTAAGGAGCTGACTAATGCTACAATTAAATGGTTTATGTAAACTGGAAGGCTATAAATAAATAAACATTATGGCATTGTACTCTGTTTGCATGACAAGTATTGATCAACTAAATGTTTTGGTTAGAATATTATCTCACAATGTTCATAAATATTTTCTATTTTAGGAAAGCGTAGGCTGATTAATTTCTTTCTGTGTGGATTTTACTGTGATAATGATGGACGGTCCCAAAAAATACAACGCGAAACTTACACGCATCTTTGTGGATATTTTTGTTTCCCTTGTTGAAAATGTTGATACACTGCTAATGTTTAATGTTGGTTTTTGACGATGTGGTTAATAAAGAGTACGGATTCCTTTACATTTTGTCTCTCTTTCTCTCTCTTTCCAGTGAAATTCGAATGTACCTGTGTCACTTGAGCGCTATCAGTACCATATACACTTCTGTACCTTGACCAATACATTACAGGTCCAGAAACATACAAGCAACCTGTACACATTTCAGTATCTTCAGAAACGCACTTTACAGGTCTATAATCTCATAATCTGTAAATATTTAAATATTTTTGCCTTTCAACAGCTTAATGATAACCCCTAACACTTCTTTACTATAACAAAATATAAATGACCAGTAAACATTTCTCTGCTACTAACAACACACAAATGACCCACAGACACTTCATTTTTAACAACATATAAGTGATCCATGGGTTGTTCTGTAATTTCAGTAACACGTGTATGATCCACGAGACTTCATTTTCCTTAGCTTTTAAATCTTGTATAGCCATTACAAGACGTGAAATACGAGCTCTTTAACCACTTGATCATATTAAACAGTGTTTTTGTTTGCTTAATTCGGCATCTTTATTAGCATTTGATGTGTCATTGAGCAAGACACTTTTCTCCAATTTCTTCTGTCTGCTAAGCTGTATAATGTAGTACAAACAGGTAGCAGACGGTTAAACTGTGATGGACTGGTATACACATTCTTGTCCGCTTGTGCTACAAGAAATCGGAGTTAAGGCACCAATTATGTGCCTTTCAATGAACTATAAGAATTAACTTACTTTTATATATAAGAAACACGTGCAGCTGATCTACTCTTGAGATTTGGAGTTATCTGGGGGGGGGGGGAGAAAACCACTGAGACAGGAACAAAAATTGTGAAAGTTTTGACCCAAAAGTATGTATTTGACATCTGAAATAAAATATATTAATTCGCAATGGATAATAAGAAAACTTCTACAGTATCTAAACGATTCCTCCTCAAATATAAACTTCCATTACGTGGTGTTTCTTAGATGCATTGTCGAGAGTTAATACTGCGTTTCGTGGCACGTCGTGAGTTGGATCTTTGTTATACCATTATGAGGTATGTTTCAGATTACAAGTTTCACATGTATAAGGATGAAATCTATCTTCGTTTCTTTTCATCTGTGATTTGTGCAATCAGAAGTTACACACTAAAATCAATCTTGGTGTCACCTGGAGATGTTGATTGTCTACTTTTGTATTCGATGGTTTAATTGGAACTCTTCAACCCAAAAATGCTTGTTCTAAGTTACTCAAGTAAGTTGACTGTTCTACTCTTCAACGACTTCTTTAGAGTTTCAGAATGATGTTTCGGAAATTCGCGCAAAGCTATAAAAAGCCACCCCTAATTTACAATGATGGACTAGAGGGACGACAGCTAGTGGGCAGCATACACCGCCAATTATTGGGATACTGTAATCAAATACATATATAGTTGGTTTTTACCGTTACCCTTATATCTCACCCACGACTCCAAAGCGTGAAGCACGTTCTTGCAGCAAGGACGCGAACCATAGATCCTCATATACACAGATCGGCACGATAAGAACTAGGCCACGTCCAGCTCTATAACCTGAGGGAAAATGTTTGTTTTACAAATTTCTATACACAGACCGGCACGATAAGAACTAGGCCACGTCCAGCTCTATAACCTGAGGGAAAATGTTTGTTTTACAAATTTCATGACACTTAACTTGACATGCTATAGACATCTGACATAATACAGTCGTGATAAACTCCACCTGCCATAACATAGACATTGGACATAATGTAGTTGTATTGCACACTCAACTTGCTAAATTATGGTCATTATAGATATTTAATATAATATAGTCTTCATAGTCATTATAGACATTTGACATAATACAGTCGTGATAGACACTAAACTTGACAAATCATAGTCATTATAGATATTTCATATAATATAGTCGTGATACACACTTCACTTGCCGTAACATAGACATTGTAGATATTTCACATAATGTAGTTGTGTTAGATACTTAACTTGACATAGTAGTCATTATATACCTTTGACATTATGTAGTATAAGTAATAGATGCTTGACATACCAGAATTATTATAGACATTTGACATCGTATAGTCGTGAAATATAATCCTTTTACACGTTTGACATAATGTAGTGTTGATAGTTACTTAACTTGATAAAACATTTATTATAGACATTTGACATAATGTAGTAGTAACAGATACTTAACTTAAATGACATAGGCATTATATATATTTGACGTAATAAAGTCGTAATGGGCATTTAACTTGACATAACATAGTCATTATAGACACTTGACATAATGTAGTCGTGACATACACTTGACACAATATAGTTTTGAAGGTTATGATATACATTCATCTTTACATAACCTAGCCGTGATATAACCACTTCACGTGACAATATAATAATGATAAACATTTTTTTTATGTTTTCTTAATTTTGCCTTATGCATAAAGTATTTAAATTTATATGTAGGGGCATGAATAATTATTACTTTGTTTAATTTGTGAAAATTGATGTTTACTTTAAACTCTTCCCACAGTTTGAATTAGCTTTAACATTTCTAAGGCTCATGGAATATTGTATAATCATACTCTGGTGTTGTATGGGTGATTCTTTATTTTTGAAATTCTCGAGGAAATTGCTAATTATCCTTAACGTTAATTGATTTTCAAAGCTAACTACCTGCAATTAGATGAGAAAAGTCAGCTGAGTGGACACTTTTTTTTTTTATTTGTAATTTGAGCTAATTTCAATTACGGTGGCTGTCATTAATTAGAATTCTGCAGAACGTACCTTAAGCGAGCTGTTCAAAATGTTTGTTGTTCAACTGTATACAAATACACAGTTCACTAGCAGCGGGTTTGGTTTCTAATTTATCACTGCGTCTTCATATATTCAATATCACTCAAGAAAAATGGTCACATAACATTATATTTCTTTATCAAAATTAGTAAATAAAATAGCATATAAATAGTTCTCATTCGTTATATCCTATTATGAACAATGATTTCGTTCTCTCTATACATTTTTTTTAGAATTTTGTCACAAAGTATTTATTGTCAAAGTTTCCAAACATATCCTTATTTAACATGTGTCCTCTATATAAGCGTGTAATGTACAGCTACTGATAGATAGATATTTCTATTTTGTTATACGATACTAAAGATAATTCCATATTACCGTGAGAAAAGCCGAGCATACATTCGCCGAAGATATTGCCCCCCAATGGCACAGCAGTAGGTTTCGATACCCGTGGTGAGCAGAGCACATATAGCCCATTGTGTAGCTTTGTGCTTAATTACAAACAAACCGAAGATATTATTAGAAATTGTTGTAATGTCTATGTAAAATATTTTAAAAACATGTGAGAGGGTTAATATGGGACGTTTCAAAAATTTAAGTTTTGAATATGTAACAAGAAGCCCCCTGGTAGCTCAGCGGTAAGTTTGAATACTTAAATGTAGTTTGCTTACATAAATATTATCTATCACTGTGTGACTGTTAACTTAAAAATTGAGCATGCGTTTTAATTTAAAATTATCTCCTACGTGTGCCTAATATCTTTGAAAACGTAGTTCATATATATGTTACCAATATTGGCGAATACTGGTGTCATATGATAATTTTCTAAACGTTCGGTTTGCTTGGTTTGTTTTGGACTTCGCGCAAAGCTACACGAGGGCTATCTGCGCTCGCCGTCCCTAATGAAGCAGCGAAAGACCAGAAGGAATGCAGCTGGTGAACACCACCCACCGCCAAATCTTTTACCAACGAATAGTTCGAGTACTGTAACATAATATCGCCCCAATGGTTGAAATGGCAAGCATGTTCGGCGACTGAGATTCGAACTCGTGATCCGCAAGTTACGATTCAAGCGCTCTAACCTCCAGGCCTTCTTCCTACTTAATTCCATAATACAATCAATCTGATAAGGTTTATATATTTTTTACATAACTTTAAGATGCTGCTGTATAATAATTCCCAGAATTATAATCACCTCAAGTAAATAATGTTGTGCTAATATTTTAAACAACAACAACAACAAAAATTGATACAGGAGATGGAGTTTTCAATTGGGTGATATTTAGTTAATAAGATACAAATTCCAGTCAAATATACATTTAGTCAAAACTACAATAGATGGCACGACAAACAATCATTTGCTGAAAATCCTTAACGTTGATTTAGCTTAGATGTTTAGCAGCATCGAATGTTTAATTAAATAGCTCAAAATTACAGTACTCAGACCGTCGTAACCATAATTTTGTTACACATAATGTAAGATTAATGTATTTCAGATTGTGACATCAGACTATCGTTATTTATGTATATGCGTTATTTTACTGCATTTAGCTTCTTAGGACATTGATAAATGGATTGCAGCAAATAGTACATCCTGGTCCCTAGCTGGAACTTAACCTTTGGAAAGTATCCAACAGGCGAATAAAAAGTAACGGATCTTTAACTAGACTTTTGTTTCTAGAACACAGGAAACATATAGACCAAAATAAGCCTGTTAAAACGTTCCCCTAAAATTCACCATTGACGGAAAATGATCGAAGCAGTAGATATAATTGAAGTATATCCACAGTTACAAAGAACTATAGATATTCTTGCCAAGAAAGCTATAAAAACAGGTCATCCCGAGGTTAAATCAAAGAAAAATACTTAATATAAATCAGTGGAAAGTATTTATTTCGAGGTTATGTAGAACAATCTGATAAATAAAAGGAATATCAAAGTTACCTGGAATACAGCAGTAATAAAGATAGAAACGAACTGTGTGCAAGTCACGATGTGAGGTAACAGTTCTCTAGGTTCAGTGAAAACAAAACTACTATAACATACTGTAAACATGAAGGGAAGGAACTCCAGGCCTCTCACTTCAAAACTACCTTTCTCTATCTGCAGCCAGTTATGACCGATGGTAGCTATTTATAATAATACAGAAAAGTAACAAAATATACTACTGAAAACAGACTATTGTAGATGATATGTAGCACATTTTTTTCTTAATTTAGTATTCCAGATCCTACAATAATAATAATGAACAGTATAATAAAATCTAAGATGACCAGGTTAATAAACTCAAAGGCTGGGTACGTTATATTAAAACAAATTTGGAGCCTCACCACGTCGTTACAGTCCATGTCACCACGTCTAGTGATGCTCTATCTAATGACGTGAATATTAACAATAACCTCTGCAGCGTATTTCCATTGCAAAAGGCTCCATCGTAAGACTGCCATGCACAAAGCATCCTACCCCTTTTTATAATTCATCTAGTGTATGAAGACGAAGGTTTCCTAACGGTCGTTCAATAGTCCGGTCGCATAAAAATCCGGTCTGCAACTCGATAGTTACGTATTCGTATTGAATAGCATGAATACACTTTTTATTCTCCAGCTGCTTGAGGTATGCCACGATTATATGGATATGTTGTGAAAAACACTTATTTACACGTGACTTGTGTCGTTTTCCCAGAAGCTTTTGCCACTGACCTTTGTGTTCGGAGATTCTCACTTGCTACAAAACGCCGCACTTTGCTTACCACAGCTGGGGTACTTGTTACATCCCTTTCCAAAAGCGACTAATTTTCGGTGGCATCGTACTACCTACGAACGTAAATGTAAAAACTATATTTTTGAGATGTGCCGTTCCGCTGCGATTTTATATCAGCTGTGATAATCACGTGACTTGCTGATTAGTTATTCACATTTGTTTTAATGTTACTCACTCAACCCTGATTATATCAAGGTGAAGTAAAAAATAACTTTTATCAAATACAGAGAAAAGACAGGAAATATCTTGAAGTAAAGTAGAAAGCAAGTACGACCTCAGTGCCTATAGTTAAGGGGTTACACGTGCTTGTGTGCTTATTTAGAGCCACCCCCCCCCTCCAGTAGCACAGCGGTATGATTGCGGACTTACAATGCTAGAAACCAGGGTTTGATACCCGTGATGGGCAGAGCACAGATAGAGCATCGTGTAGCTTTGTGCTCAAACTACAAACAGACAAACTTATTTCGAAATGGCCCCTATGTAGGAGTTACTTATTTTCTAATCCTCCCACTATCTACGGACTTGTTGGGTTTTATGTGTTCTCAATCTCAGGACTTGTAGGGTTTTACATTTCCTATTTAGGGAGTTCAGTATTCTAAAATTTCCGTATAAACACATTTTTACTTTGTTGATAGTAGTACAGTTTCCGTGAAATTTGGAACACTCGTGAGGGCTTCTTTGCCACCTTAGTGAATGGCCTGGGAGTATTACACGCTGTAGAAAGGAGAAATGAGGAATCTGCTGAGGTCAGGTAGAAAACAACTCTTATAACATACAGAGAAGAGAAAGGAAATATCTCGAATATCTCAGTTGGAGAAAATAAAATCGAGCTTAATTAGTTTAAGAGCCTATTAATATGTTTTTCTGACATTTGCGCAAATCTACACAAAAGTATCTGTGCCAACTGTCTCTAATTTTGAAATGAAAAATTAGAAGGAAAGCAAGTGATTAACAGCACGCACCGCCAACTGATGGTATACTCTAATGGAATAGTGAAATTTAACCGTCATTCATATAACCCAACCAGCCTCAAAATGCGAAGGGAGATTATGCGTCAACAGGATGCAAACAATGAAACCTCGTCTGACCAAAGATAGATCGAACACACGTAGGATTCAGAGGTAAAATGCAAGATAAGATAATACGTACAGAACCAAGTAAGTGTTGTGTTTAAAACAGGTTTGGTGTTAAATTTTGCGCAAAACTACACGAAAGCTATCTGCGTTAACCATCCCTAATTTAGCAGTGTAAGACTAGAGGGAACGTAGCTAGTCATCACCACCTACCGCCAATTCTTAGGCTACTCTTTTACCAACGAATTGACCGTCACTTTTTTAACGTCTCCACAGTTGAAAGGGCGAGCATGTTGGTGGGACGGGGATTCGAACCCGCGACCCTGAGATTGCCAGTCAAGCACCATAACCACCTGTGCCCATGTGGAAAACAACTAAATGATTATAAAAAAAACAACAACATGAGAATTGATTCATCCCGAAGCCCTGTGGTAAAAAAAGATGAGCAATGCAAAAAATTTGCGTATGGTCACTTGAAAATATTATTTAAATATTTGACAAGGAAAAACTTAGGCTAGAAAATGAACGAAAATATGAGTTTTTGAAATAAATATGTTTGCATGCAAAGAGAAAGGAACTATTTCAATGTTTCATGAAGCAACATGTACAAAGAAAAGTAAAAGGTATAAAAATATATATGAAATGTATTGTAAGAATAGTAAAAAAAGAACCAACCTGAGTTCTCACGAAACAAATATAAACAAGTAGTAATAACGATAAAAAACGAGTTATTTATAACGTGTAATGTGGAAAGTATTGATAAGGCCTAGCAAAAAAAAAAAAAAAGTTTTCCTTCCGGTAACCCGACCCTAAATTTTTCAATGCTCCCCCCCCCGAAAAAATCATCTACTGACCGACCCTAATGATAGACGCCTTTCGATTATTATCATTTTTTCATTAAATTATTGCACCCGTCTGCTATTATGTTGTGCAAGATGAGGTCATAAGAAGCCACGTCTCTGATTCGTTAGTTGGTGTGGTGTGTCAACACTCTCAGTCAATTATAGCTGACCTTCCATTAAGGCAATATCAAACATTTCATCATGGCGGCTAGAATATTTGCTGTCGTCCTTAAGAAATACCCACATGTTTTCCTAAACAAATATGGTGTCACAGTTTACTGGAACAGTCAAAGACGTGTTCGAGTCATACCATCCTAAACTAGATTCGAATGATTACGAGCAGACATCAACATATTGGAATAATCGGTGTCAAATCAATTGAATTTCATTGTAGGCCCAAATCAAAATGCCCCACAGAAGTTTAAAGTACCAGTAGAGCAAACTACACAGTGACAAAATCCAATCTGCCCAATAATCCTCCTACCTACCCTATTTTGAGGACGTAAAAATAAAGGAAAAAAAAAGAAATGCCAAACTACCTACCCTATTTTTTCAGCATGTAATAGGAAACAAAGCATTATTTTGGCCTAAGCATGAAACTACAAGAATGGGTTATCTAAGCTATACCCACAGTTGATATCGAAACACGATTTTTTGGCATGATGTGAACCGCTGCGCCACCAAAAGGCGATCAGAAAGGAAGCTAAAGAGAAAAGAAATATACTCTACTGTTTTAAGTTTTATAATAAAAGAATATTTGAAGTAACGTCACCTTCTTTTGTTTTCCTTAATGTCATATTTCAACAGGAAACTTGTGTAATGTTTAGCGAAGACAATTAAGGTAAAGGGACTATTTTGTTTGTTTTTGAATTTCGCGCAAAGCTACACGAGGTTTATCTGTGCTAGCCGTCCCTAATTTAGCAGTGTAAGACTAGAGGGAAGGCAGCTAGTCATCACCACCCACCGCCAACTCTTGGGCTACTCTTTTACCAACGAATAGTGGGATTGACCGTCACATTATGACGACCCCACGGCTGAAAGGGCGAGCATGTTTGGTGTGACGGGGATTCGAACCCGCGACCCTCAGATTACGAGTCGAGTGCCCTAACCGGGCCTGGACTATTTTGAAAGAACGTGAAATTTTACTAGTTTGATATGTGTTAAAAAGGGTATAAATATATTAATTATCTTAAGGGTAGGTGAGCATAGATCATTTATTTATACAACACATAAATAAAGACACGTAAAAACAGACTATGTGCGTATATTGATGCTTACATGCTACAAAACTACGGGTTTATTTGGAAATCTGTGGCATTTTCCTCTTTTTCTCAATCAACTTTGAAATTTTATAAACTATTATAAATAGTAAACCCGACATTTCAACAAAAACTATCAAAATGTTGCCTCTCCCTTCTTAAACAATCATTATAATTCCCTTTGATCTCAAACTCAGGGCATTCTATCCCAGCCAAAAAAAAGTTTAGATAATTTTTGCTGATTTGTATCTTTGTCTGTTTGTGACCCTTTTTTGTTAACTGTCTTGGACCTTTATCTCTCTACTTTTATTTACAAGTAGTAATCCAACCTACGTGCAGAGCATTGTCTGAAAACTAAGCACTGACAGAATGAAAACCCTCTCTTTAATGCTACTTTTCCTAAGAGTGGTGACTGTTCTAATATATAGTGCTTACGACTTTATTTGCAGAGCTGGCCATTTCCTGTAGGTTTAGTCCACTGTCTTGTGCTGGAGAAAAAATCTCTCATTCATCACCCGTATGGGGGCGAGGCTGTCCGCCGCTCTGCTCTGCTGTCCAGGCAATCGTCACAGATTTCCAACGTCATTAAGCTAGTCACCACCAAGACAACTCCGCAACCCTGCCGCGGAGCCCGCTGCCCATTAAGGCCATTAGTCCAGTTTTCTGCGAGTGACCATCGTTGTAATCGCCTGTTGTAACGGGGAAGCATCCGCCGGAGTTTCCTGACGAGTTCGACGGTATGTCTACCGACAGGGGAAGGGTAATAGCCCGTGTCTGCAGCTACAACCTTTATAAAAGGACTTGACAGAAAACTCGACCTTCCTTTCTTGAGTTTTGGACCAAACTATCTCTACATATTTAAAAACTGTAATAGAAACAAAAGTTTAACACAAGCAGCCTTGTCTTATTTATTTATCCTGCTGAAGCTCATTTTACAATAGCGAAACCAAACCAAAACCTAATAAAGTATGTTTTATCTCTCTTAATGTGTAGAATTTAAATCTTCTAAAACTCTTTTTTTTAAACATATTTACCATTTCTGTTATTTATAAGTACTCCTACTGAAACATAGGTAATTAAACTTATCTTCCCTGAGCATAATAATGTAATGATTTGACATTATGTTTGTAATTAAGCACAAAGCTACACAATGGGCTATCTGTGCTCTGCCCAGCACGGGTATCGAAACCCGGTTTCTAGCGTTGTAAGTCCGCAGACATACCGCTGTGCCACTGGGGGCTTGGCATTATGAAACTAGAAGTAATAAATTTATGATTGACCTATTTTTTATTTTTGAAGTGGAGTTTTAACATAAATCTGTGTTTCACGAAATGTTCATATTTTTTGTTATATCATAAATAGAATTAAGAGTATTTGAAATTTAATAAACTTTGATTTAAGTGTATAGATTTTTTTTTTAATTTCAGGTCGTTTAGGTACGAATGTAGCTAAAACGCATATATTTAAAATCAAGTTTTTGGTAAATATTTAAAAACATTATCCATGATGAGACGCTACCGAAACTTTTACTTACAGTTTTTCAGAAAGTCTGTGAAATCTAGAGAATATTATCATAACAGATTGAAACAAATTCCAGTCAGGAAGTTAAGCCGCTACAAGTAAGCAGAATGATAGTGGGCATAACCGTGTCATCCCAGCGGGTCTTGAAGGAGGCTTGGTCAGAGGAATGTTTTCTTCCGGTATGGTTAGTCGGGCAGTACATTTTAAGCCAGAATTCATGCCATAAAGTTACTTTCCTTTTGATGGTCAGTATGGTCAGCAAGGGGTCCAGTTAACGCCATGCTTGGAGCTGCGAACCAGCACATTTTCATGATTCACGAGCATTTGCTTTTCCTGTTTTATGCAACACTGGTTTCTTCCTGAAGCTGATCAATACGATTGTCAGGAAAGATCTTATTAACACTCTTATTCAAACCCATAAAAACTTCCAAAACGTATTGTTTCTACCCTCTGAGGGTGTCACTACTTGCTAATTCAATATGAGACTCCAGGATCTGCACTACGGTGTTGTATAGGCAAAATACTATACTAACATGGACTGAAGTTAAACAATTAAGTATAAGAAAACTAAAGCAAGAAAATATCCCTTTTTCTTTGTTAGTGTTATAGAATACAATTATTAACAGATGTTTCCCGAAAAGCATAGGTTTTGTGTATTTTTAACTTTTTACACTATTTTTACTAGTACTTTAACAGTCTTTAAATTATGTTCAGCCTATATGGTATTTCATATGTAAAATAATTTCATTGTTTATTGTTCATTAACTACAGCTTCATGTTTGTTAGGCTAAAATCAAAAGCTCATGCATCACCTGTTTTAACCTCTCGCACCACTATACAGTAGTGTGTTGTCTGTCAGTCAGTGAGTATGCACTAAAATGACGTCACATAAGGAACGCTTAACGTTGTAATTTGTACTGTCGTAACGTCAGTAAAACGTGCGCATGCCATGAATCACGAGAAGAATTATGTACTCTGTAGGTTACAGCACAGCATGATATACGAACTTGAAAGGCAAGGAATAAGAATATTTGTTACTCTTAATTTTGGTTTTATTTCCTCATGAAAGTTAACACTTTTGGGGACCCTGCGGAAATGCATCTAGTATATATATATATGTACATACATATTATTTTTAATAACATCTTTATCTGTGGGGTAAATTTAGAATTTAAAAAATAATATTAAGATCCCTTAAGTGAAAGCAAAGGAGAATATGTTATAATATGTCAACCACATTACAGTACCGACGAAGCCTTTCGCCCAATTCCAGGGCTCATCAAGCCGGCTGGGATATAACAGAAATAGTAGCGGCCTAGGCGCTATATGTATCACAAATTTTTATGATCAACTACTGTTATGCTGTGAACGAGATTAAGCAAGTAAATTGTAATTTTAGTCAATTTTTGTTCTGTCTTTTACAAATCAGATGTCTAGGGTAAGAATTAATGACACAACCTTTATTAATTTCAATTTTAATGTTAATACCAATTTGAATATTGCAGATGTAGTGTGATTAACTTATTATAACATTCTTCTTGATTTTCACTCATGGGTTGTTAGAACTACTAATGTATTTTTCTCGTATTAACACTGTAGCTGTTTCACTCACTTCGAGAACAAGAAAAATAGATTTCGTGAAAGAGAATATAGTTAATAAAAATAAAATACTAATAATAAATTTAGATAATTAAATAGATAATCTTAGAGAGTACTTGTTTTGCTCATCGAAACTTCTGTTTACAAATTTCATGCCCCCCCCCCAGTAGCACAGCGGTATGTCTGCGGAATTACAACGCTAGAATTTGGGGTTTGATACCGGTGGTGGGCAGAGCACAGATAGCCCATTGTGTAGCTTTATGCTTAACTTCAAACAAAAACAAATTTCATGAAATACTTTACCATTCCATCAGAGAACAAAAGGATTTAGAAATAGTGAATACACACACACATTTTCATATGGGCATAAACTTTTACCAAGAAGCCCTAGCAAAAAGGAAAAAAGGCTAAACAATTTCTAATATTACTCATATTTCACACACCTTCACCAAAAGACGTTGTTAAAATCGTACCAATTTTAAAAATGAGTGTAGATTAAAAAGTTTCAAACAGAATTTATCTTTTGGACATTCTAATGAAGAGATGTTGTTAAAATTGTAGCAATTCTAAAAAAAGAAAAAAGGATTTAAATGTTTCCAGTACAACTTATATTTCTGACACTCGTTTTTACGTTAACGTTAGGTTGTGTAGATAAAACAGTAGTTTCTTGGGACGTGAATGTATGTTGTAGCTAGACTCAGTGGAATATTGGTAAATTTTGTACTGTTAGAACATTTCAAAATTTGTCAGACGTGTGACGCCACCATCAGCGTAAAGATCTCATTTGAAAAACCTAATTTCCACTTCTTTGAGTTCATTTTAAATAATGAAAATATATGCAGCACTAATTAGTTGAGACTAATTACAATAGTGCTAAATAGAATACGCATATATCATCCAGAGAACATGCAGCTCAATTTTCTTTAAGCAGCAAGAAAGAGAAAAGCCAACTGGGTACTATTAAAAATCACTAACATTAGAACAATTTTATAAACGAACATCTTATTAGTTTACTATATTTCAAATTGCACTATAGTATTAACAATTTTGACTTTTATATTGCTTTGCACACCTTCTATCCTGCCAACAAGAATAAGTAAAAAAAGCGACCTTCGTTGTATATTATGTAAATAATTAGACTTTTAAAATATATTTTGAATACACATTATAATTGTAAAATGTATTTTATTGCGTGTTTTAGTACCATATTTGTGTGTTTTGATAATTACTTGATGTAAAACGAAAAGCATTTCACCATTTAATGCTCTGACATCTGCTCTAAAACAAGTATGGTTGCAGGTGCTTAACGCCAGTTCCTGAGGGAGAGTGACAAAATGTGTGCTGGGCAGTCTGAAAAAGCTTTACCAGTAGACACAGAGGATCAAAAACAGCAAAAGCATTATATGAACTTCTGAGAGTTTGGTTATAAAAGACAGTTTTTGGGTGTAAACCGAATAGCGTATTTTTTATAAACATATTTTTAGTTTTTGAAGTTTCGGGACTCAGCTTTAATTTCGGATGTCGGAGCGGCGCTGTGGTGCATACCAATAGCACTACGCCCGTGGTTAGACAAATCTTGAAACTATCACTCTGTTGTTAGAAACATTAAAATAAAGCTACATATGAAACAGTTAAATAATAGCAATTAAAACAATTGATTAATTTAAATACTGTTATATTATTATTAAGTCTTAAGTGTCATTTTCAAAATGTGTGAAGAGATCAATAAAATAAGAGACTTGCGCCAACTTACTTATTTATCATTGTAAGCTTTCATGTTCAGGCCCTCTAGTGGCACAGCGGACTTACAACGCTAGAAATCGAGTTTCAATACCTGTGGTGAGCAGAGCACGGATAGCCCATTTTGTAGCTTTGTGCTTAACTTCAAACAAGCAAACAGATACTTCATGTTCAGTTTCTTTGTTATTTAACGCAAAGCTTGTTTGTTTTGTTGTTAAGCACAAAGCCACAATGGGCTATCTCTGTTGTGCTCATCACGGGTATCGAAACCCGGTTTTTATCATTATAAGCAGTCAGTCTCACCGCTAGTCACTGGGGGCCAGGGTAAAGCTATGCAATGGCTATCTGCACTTTGTCCATTGCGGGGAATCTAACACCGGATTTTTGTGTGGTAAGTCCGTAAACTTACCACTAACCCGTTAGGGGACTTCAAGTTTAATTCTGAACACGTCTTCAGGAACATGGAATTAAAAACACCCATCGCCTGAATAAAGATGAAATCTTACGTGGATAACTATATAGTGTAGAGCTAGCAGGGGAATATAATTCTACTTGTTATTATATTATTAGTTTGTACATTTGAATTTTTATTATTACATAGATGCCCCTGTTAAATGTACTGTAAAAAAAGAACGTAGAAAAGGAACACTTTTCAGGCTAGTTTTAACTCAACGATATCACTCTGTTCTCAAAGCTCTACATGGGTGTGTAAACGTAATAAGCAACGTCGGTAAAGTTTCTTGCTGTAATGCATATATATACCAATGGTGCTTCCTTCCGGCGCCCCCTACCAGCAAAGCTAGTCATTACGTTTAATGTCCACGATTAACGTTTGGCAATGAAGTGGAATTCCTAGAACTATATCCCCGGGTCATATTACCATGGCTGCAGTGTTGTAAAGATTTAATCAATGAGATTTTTGTCAGCTTCCATTTCTTACGGGTGAATTAACAAGCAAATGATTGAAAAATATTATCATGTTTTATTATATCTTACATTTCGCGTGGGAAACTGGTACTATAATAATTTACAGCAAAGTGTAAAAGACAAATTTACACGGTATTTTTACTGGCCGAAATAGCTGTCGTATTTCCTGTCTTTTTCTGCACTTTTATTGTTGTTGTTTTTTCATGTTTTTCATTGATTTACATAACCATGTTAAATGCATTATACATATTTATTAGTATGGTTACGTTCATTATTATTGTTATTTGAGAATGTTTGCATTAAATAATTAAATACTAACTCATTCTTAACGTAAGCATTTTGAGGATTTTTCATCATTCAAATTTGAAGACGGCTTAAATGAGTAATAAAGAAAACTTTATTAGAACTACTTGTACCTGATGATTACAAAACCTTGTCTAAACGTTGTACATTTGTTACTTTGTTAAACTTGTAATTAAGTTTTCTTCATTACCTATTCAAGCAGTCTCCAAAGTTTATTGACTCGAAGTGGATTCCTCGTCATCAAATTTAATTCGTCATTAGCTTATTTCGATTTACTATATATCATAATGTGCAGTATATTAAATTAAATTAATATGAAATAAATTTGCGTACATATATATTTGTATATACATACATAAAATATATAAACTTATCCACCCAATCATTTATATGTATAAACATAATTGAAGACTTGGTGTAGATATGTGAAACTGAGGGTTATATTACAAAACCTCAGTAACAGAATTCTGTGAAAAAAAAGCTGTTCAGTCGCTCCCTGTAGGACACATTTAACATTTTGAATCATTGCGGTATTACTCAAACCTCCTTAAAAGAGAACTACAGATATAAAGCCTTAAAGAGCTATTTTATTTGTAAACTATATTGGAACTGCAAAACATCCACGGAATGGGACCCAGGTGTTGCTATTATATTTTAAAGTAGAGGAAGTAATATATTAAAATTTGAGTTGAAAATTTATGGGTGTTGTATACCATAGTTTTTATTTTTAATATTAGGTTGTAGCCACAAGAGGATCTTAAAGAAATAGTTATACAACGATAATCGAATTCATTATTAGTTTAATAATTGAGTTTATTCGTACTGTGCTTCTGTTGATTTTTATGAAAGTTTGATAAGATATTGAAAGACTTATACAAGAAGTTCTACAAGGTATTTGATAATAGAACTTTACGATTTACTTAGCTTTCTTCCAGAAGTACGTCCACAGATCCTGCTAAGAGAAACTTCATAAGTGTAATGAAAGATCCACTTTTCTGGCACTCTCATCTGTATAAATAAACCGTGGTTTCAATTAATTACTTAATTGGTCCCTAACTAACTAAATCAAAATTAAGATCTAACAAAAAATTTCTTAAAACAAACATTAAGAGTAAACTAAAACAAAAACAACTCAAACAAACAAACTTTACTAATGTTTGATGGAGATACTATTTGGCACAGGTAAAATCAGTTCGATTAATCTGAGTAAAGTCTCACACTTGAAACCTTCCACATGTAGGTTGTTGTTAAGAAAGTGGACGAAATTCATTTTAACAATAGGAATAACGTTTTCCTTCGTTCCTCCAAATTTCGAGTAGATCCTTTCTGGCCATAACTCTTGCTATTAAAGACTTAACTAGCCTGAGTACTGTGTAAGTTGTTCTCACACTTGTTAACAAGAATATAGAAATTTATAACGAAAGGTTATCCTGAACATTTGCTATTTTCAGATTCAAATGTTTGCTATGTCTGATACTAATCTTACCAGTGATCGCAACATTTAATTTCATACAAGGAAAATAAGTTTATATATGTTTTTTATGTTGACCTCAGTATTTCCATTAAATTTAGCATAAACAATTGTGAAAAGGCTACACGACCACTTCTTTGTATTTCTAATGAATATGTTTTTAGCTACTAGTTTATCATGACACTTAGGTTCAATGTTGGATCATCAAGTTTCCTAGATTTACACACATTATCATAACTGTTCTAGTTTGAGTGTAGCATAGCATAGCGTAACAAGTTTGGTGCTATCAAGCTTTACCTGTGGGTGCATTATGAGTTTTGAAAAGCCCTTTCTAACGGCGAGTGCTTTAGACTGTCTCTCTTTCCTATGGTTAAATCATATAAGATTTTCGACCATGCCCTTTAGCCCACTGTGTGCATAAGGAGTCGTTCAGTTAAATAATAATAATTATTATTATTAGCATTATTTCAATAAAAATTTAAAATGATGAATATATCAGTGATACGAGAAACGAATTATCTTTTCATATTATGGATTGTTTATAGTTCAGATGTGTTAACTCCCTTCTGCATCTCCTAACATCTAATGCTTTTGACAATAGTATAGTATTTTGGGCTCATTATATCTTTTTACGTTTTTCTCAAATACTCATTTTTCACTTAATCTTTGAAGAGGCTGGAAAATCGGTCTAGCGTACGTTTGAAAAATTGATGAACTGTCAAACAAATTGAAATTTTATCTCCTTGTTTTCATAGTTTGATGAGAGGTTGAGAAGCGTTAAATGGGAATTTTCGGAAACCATAACTTGAAATCAACACTTCCGAGGCTTGCTACGTCCAGTCTCCAGTCCAGATTTTTTCTGGGGTTTAAATTTGATCCACAAGATTTAAACCAAACTGTTCAGTCGAATAGGGGAAATTGAAATTCATGTCTGGCGTCGATCATTAATTTTACTTTTAGCCGCTAGAGGATGAAGAAGTTTCTAGCAGAGAAGAGACATGTAATTCCGAAAATTTTTGAAGATCACTTTGTACCCTCGTCATAAATTTGAAAACGAAAGCAGACGGGATTTAAAGTGAGAACATTCTTGAAGATTCATCGGAGTATGTAATGACTAGTTACTGAGAAACGTCAGCGTTAAGGTGAATAATGTGCCGTAAAAGATCCCGTGGTCTAAAGGGACGTCGAACTAGAACCTCGATCGTCATTGGTTGTAGAAGCTTGGTGATAACTTTAGCAGCTATCAAACAACCCAATGAAAGGCTGTAAGACAATAAAAGTGGACGATCATAGTGCTGTATTGTTAAATCCAAAGCTATAGATGTGTGACAATTATTACTCAGACCGATATTGTTTTCATCATGTGCACGTGCTGTTGCATGGAAACGAAATACTTTTGAATATTGCTCATAACAACCGACATTTTTACTGAGATAGCTATGTACTAAACGAACGTTCATTATGTTATAACCTGAAGGAAATCTGTTTTGTATCATGTAGTTTCATCAAACTAAAGATACATCTATGAGAATGTAGTGGAGAAAAAGACTGTTAGAATATTTGTAATAGTAAGCTTAGATGTAGACATAATTTATACATCACTTGTAATAATAAACATAAATGTAGGCAGATATATACATTGTTTGTAACTGTAAATCTAAATGTAACATAAACAGTAAAATACAGTAGTAGTAAATATAGATGTATTGCTTGTAACATTAAATCCAGATATAAATAAAGTGTTATACACTAGTTGCAATTGGAAATCTAGATGTAAACATAGTGTTGTAATTGTTTGTAATAGTAAACCTAGATGTAGTCAAATAGTGTTTACACTATTTGTAATAGTACATATAGAAGTAGACAAATAATACACTGTTTATAATAGTAAATCTATATGTACCCAAACAATGCAGTACTAATGAACTTAACCTCTGAAGCAGCCTCGCACGTTTAACAACCCCTGACGATTACAACTTACTTACATCATTTATACAGAAAAACACGTACCTTAAAGGCTTAACCCCGAATGAAATTTAGAAAAACTTTGTTGGTCAGTACAATCCAAGAATACACTTAACATTGTAATAAATAATATAATGAACCTCGCAGATCTTCAACTCGATGAACAAAGATCTTAACTATACAGTTACTCCTATCACCATCCCAATGTCGTATTGAAAAACTAGCACTGAAGACCTTTGCTGGAAAGTAATAATATAATCAAATTACAAATCCAATCAACTGCAACTAATCTCAAGTCCAATATCTCAAGAATAATCCCCCGTCTAATTCGTCTCAAGACAACGAAGAATCTTTGGAAATCTACAGCATGGCAAAAAACAATTTAGAGAGCAATTCCCAAACAAGACTAAAAACTGGTCCATTAAAAACTTCATAGATGAATTCAGTGAAAAAACTTCGAAAATATTAAGCAACAAGAAACTTATAAAACAAAATCTGACACCAGCAGAAAGGAACTGCCTAAAACTTCTTAGAAGCAAAGAAGACGTTTTCAGCCAAAGAGCCCACAAAAATACTCTATCGTGATTCTACCAACCAAACAGTGTGTTTCATTAATGGTAAATATATCGAATTATACGTCTAAATTTACTTAGTTAAACAATACAACATAGAATAAACAAACTACTCAAAATACTATTAACAACAACAAAAATAATAAAAAACTTTACGCCCTTTTCGGCCTTCTTCCGACTCATAAACCACAACCTTGATATATTCTTCAACCGGGTTTTGGTACTTTATGTTTCCAAAATGAACACTGAAATAAAAACACTTCACACCTTCTACAATACTTGCATAGTTTAGACAGTAACATCACCATTTGTAAACCTATTCCATCAAACCTCTTGACATGCGCAATACAATTTAGAGCAGAAATTATTTTACAATGCCTAAAAAAAGGTGAATTAACATAAAATAAGAACAACTAATCTAACTGTTTCCAGTTAGGCACATTTATTTACTTTCAATACAGAGATTCATACTTTCTTTAGTTATACGAACTTGTCATGGAAAGTCCGCCATCTGGTACCTTAGCCATTCTTTTCATACAATTTACAGTCTAAGTGAAAATAACTATACAATAAGAATTTCAAATGCTAACATCACACGACCCCACCCCACTCAAAGTTTTGGCACTAAAATTCATAGAGAAAACACATACAATGGGAATTACATAAAATGTTTTTTTAATCATGTAACCCACCAAAAACAAGGAACTTCAAAAAGCTTCTTAAACTTAGCATACACTACATACACAAAATAATACATCGATGAGGAAGTTACACAACTAATTCGATGCTTGAATAACGCAAGCCAATTCATTATCACAGTAGTTACACAAACTATCAACAAATTTAAAAACACAAACGAGATGTTTGAAAACACTTCACAAAATAAAGGAAAATTAATTACTGGCACTATCCCTTATAGAAAAAAACATCAGCATTTCTCTAATAGAAATTGGGCAAAAAATAGTAGGTAAATATAACCTTAACATGACGACTAGTTTCATTTTCACCCCTGGAATGAAAATTAAACTCGTGTTAAACAATAACGAACCCACCCAGACACGAAACATTTACAAAATAAAGGTAGCAATTGCACAAGTTTTTAAATAAGTGAAACAAGGCGTAATTTCAAAACTCCTTTCTCAAGTATATGAACATATGAATAAAAACAACAACAGTTTTTCTAGACAAAATGTCGCCACACTAAAAAATGAACCAGACATTAACAGAAGAAAAAATAGAGAAACCATGTTAATAAAATTAAACAATTTCACAATTAACAAATTCCCAGGCACATCTCTATATGTTATTGATCAATATTTCCCCGGATATTCCTAGTCTTATCCAAATCTTTTGTACAATATCTTCCACATATTCAAATTCATCTATTTTTGATTTCCTCTTCAGCTATAAAAAAATAAGCTGTCAATACACTCGTACTGATATAAACATGCATAAGTCATCACTATCGATTCTTTAACTTAAATGCATTGTTATAGTGTACTTGAGATTGATCCCACTAGCGAACGAAATGTCGTACCTGCTTAAAAACATCTTCCTTATTGTAAAAGCACACACTTAAGTAGGGTGATGTAAAAAAAAAATGCTTATATAGTTCTGGAACAGCTGCTTATAGTATCTAACGTTTTCTACATAGTCTACATTCTTCTGATGAAGCATTAGCGTTTTTTGGCTTGAAATAGTCGCATGCAATGGCTTCTGTTGACACTTTGTAATTGGAAGTCCGAAGCCGTATTGCTAGTATCAGGTTTTGTAAGCCGGATTCTTTACAGTAGGCGTTTGTGACTTGTTGACGATAAATTTCAAAAGTAAACAAACAGTAGCACAATAATATTTTAAAATAAGTCAAACGCATATACAAATGTTCGTTACACTGTTGGTTTAGAACACCATTTAGAACATAATTATTCTTATCTGCTTTGATTTTTATTACAATACAGTTTGTGATAATTTCACTTTAAAAATCGCCACTATACGCTTTTTATCGCTAAACTCACAATCACGCAGTCTACATCTAAATGATAATCTTTCGACACGTATTTATACCTCGACAGAAGTTTAGAACAGTCCACGGAATACTAAATATTCTGGTGCAATAATACTCCATGAAAACAACGAGAATAATATAGAAAATTCTAGTAACATGACGCAACAATATGATAATTGCTAACTCATAAAAATTGCATGTACACGCTACACAACGTATAATTTGTAAACAAACTTGCCATAAACTCTGGCTTCTAAAATAACTAAATATGACACACGCGCTGTATAAACTATCCAAGTAATAACACTTGCATTAAACAGTTGTGTATATCTAACAGCTACACGTGGTTTTCAGTACAAGCAAGCTTCGTGGTGTCACAAAAGTAGAACTATAAAGTGATTGTATGTTTGAGATTTGAACATTTTTGTAGGTTATATTTTCGCACTAGGAAGGAGCTGAGAATTGTACTAGTCTTAAACTCATTAGAAAGTCACCCACTGTATGAGTGTCTGCCTCGCCAGACTACACAGTATATGTTAAATAAGCTGGACCTTCGATACTTCTTACTGAACAGAATGAAGTGCTTACGTGAAACTGATTGCAGCGAAATACGAATGTTTTCTGCAAGCAAAAGAAAAGGATTGGAGCATGACGACCAAGGTAGAGTACTACGCAATTTTGGTGCTTTATTAGGTAATATAGCCTTTGACATGCAATTAGAATAGGTACCTTGTGTTGTGTTCAGGTACGTCGAGAGCTAGCCTAGGCCCCGGAGTCAATAATATCATCATTCTATTTATTAACTTTTGCTGATTTTTCATAAAAGAAATTTAGGTGACAAATTTCTTCATGAATCCACGAAAAAGCAGTAGTCATTTTAGCTCATTAAGTAGTATACATTTCTAGTGAGATTTGGAATATCCTACTGACTGGCCCTCAAAAGACCCCGGGCTCCGGGGTAGCTGCCTCCCTTGCCCCCCTCTCGTCAGCCCTGGTTGTTCTATGCACGTGTCTGGTGTTTAAACTTACAAAGTTTGTGTTTAATCCATGAATACCTATACATGATATTATAATTCGTCTATATATAGATGAGTACGACAACAATCTTTTCAATATATGTTATTTATTACATAAACTGCAATGTTATGTTAAAGCTATATACTGGTCGCCTCTTTAAAATTGCTATATATTTTTGTTTTCAGACACTGCAAATGACACAACCCAGTCACCATCTCAATCTTTCTCTGGTGACGGTGATGAATGTGAAGCTAGTGAGGTTGACACTATTTAGCTATATTATTGTGGTGATGACACTGATGATATGTAAACGGGTTTACTTGAGCCTCAAACTGCTTCAAGCACTGACAACTTTGTTCTTTTTGGACCACCATCACCGCACTGTACTACAGCAACCATGGGTTCATCAGAGAGTTGTCACGGTATTTCTGTAGTCACTGACCCATTCATTGACATTGGCAATTTATTGACACCAACAAAACCACTTGATTTAAAACGTCAAGCTATTAAAAATCTATCAAATGCTGAAAACTATTCCTAGCTTTCCAAGCATCTGGCACCACCAACAAATTTCCCTACCACCTTTTCTCATGGATGTAACCGAAAGTTTAAAATAACTTGGCTTGAAAAATACCCATGGGTATTATACAACTCAAAATTGGATGACGTTTTTCTTGGTCATTGTACTATCATTCTTTCAATGCACAATCGACGTGATAAAGTAGTACTTATCAACAAGTTATTTAACAACTGGGTCAAAATTAGTGATACTTTAAGCAACCATTCTAAGCTTGTTTATCATCGTGATTCTATTCAGGCTGCTGATGCTTTGAAGGCTTCCATTGAACATCTATCATCCGGTAGAATTGATATTATTACTAACGGTGCCCTTCGATCACGTGTAACTCAGATTAAACATATTCCTCATCAAATTGCTCGTGCCATTTTGTTTTTAAGAAAACAAAGCTTGGCATTTCGTGGTAATACCGAAGATGTAAATTTTTTCCATTTGTATCATTCCAAGGCAAAAAACAAATGCTGCATATTTATCTCCCCACTCACAAAATGACATCATCAATGTCTTAGGATATGATGGAGTAAAAAGGTTGAATTATACTCTGTTGCTGATGAAGTGTCCTCTCACAATGTGGAACATTTAATGCAGATGACAACTGTGAAATTAAGGAGTAATTTATTGGCTTTGTTAAACTACAGAAGGTCAGAGCAACACATATTGTATGTGCAATTACAAAGATATTAACGGATGTTGGATTATCTGTAAATTAATTACATGGTCAAGGATATGACGGAACATCCACAATAGCTGGCGAAAGATCTGGTGTCTAAAACAAATTCGTGATATGCAAGGCAAGACCTTGCACACTCATTGTGCAGGTCACTCACATAACCATGCTATTATAAACTCATGTTCAGTTCCACCAATACGAAATTGTATAGATCAAATTAAAGGAATAACTGTTTGGACTAAATCCTCATCAAAAGGTGAGGAACTATTACAGGCAATCTATGAAACGGGCATCCAGTATGGAGCAGCTTCATCAAGTCTTTCACTACTCACTATGTGCATCATACGCTGGGTTGAGAATATTGGAGGTTGGGAAAGGTTCTGTTTATGTCATCCATTACCACTTCACATGTATGAGGTTATTGTGTATATAGATGATAATTTTGAAATGTTTAATGACAATTGGGTTGTTGAAGATAAGAAAAATCCTATGGCTTATCTAAAAATATTGGAATCCTTTGAATTCATATTTTACTTAATAGCTTTATAACGTTCCCTTTCCTATTTGAAAGAAGCTTCTATAAATTTGCAAGGTCCAAACCAAGACATTGTTTCTGGTGTTTCCCTAATAGAACAATGGTCTAAAGAACTGACTTTACTAAGAATGAACGTAGATGATTATTCACATCGTATCTTCAAGCACAGCAGAAATATTGCAAACAAATCTAATATTAATGTTAGCATGCCAGAAGCTAGTCAACAATAAGCCCAACGTGTAAATACAGAATATAGTTCCGTGGAGGATTACTTTAAGAAAACAGTAAACATTCCTCTTATTGAGCATATTATCAGTAACTATTCCTTCATATTTGCTGCACATGTAAAGCGAGCAGCATCAATTCAGAAAATTATGCCATCAAAACTCACACAAGAGTTTTCTGTCTTTGAGATCAGGCAGACTATAGGTTTTTACAGGGACGATTTGCCAAATCCTGATATTTTTTGATGGGAAACTTCATCGATGGAAGACGAGGTGACTTTCTATACCTCTCCAGGATAGGCTCCAGATTCTGGTTGACTGCTTAAAAGCGTGCTTCAGTGTACCAAATATCTTTATGTTACTGAAACTCGTTACCACACTGTTACTAAGTTCATGTTCATGTGAATGTTCGGTATCTGCTCTCTGCCGGTTGAATAATTACACAGGCCTGCGAATTTAAACTTCATAAAAGTTGTTTTGGCTTTAATAACGGATTTTTCATAATTTAGCTATACAGATTTCGAAAATAATATTCATTTTTTTCTATCACGTAACAATTTTTATTTACAAAATTCGGGAAGAAGAAAAGCTCTTACTCTTATGATTTTGTTTACCACAATGAACATTTTTTATTATTATGTTTGCTAACAAAAGTAAAAACAAACTGAAGAAAGGAGAAGAACATTGATGTCAAACGAATATGCATCCTCATTCATCCTGATTTTTTTTTGTAAAATCTACGTCTTTTGGACTCAAAATTACGTGTTGTGGTCTTTCTTTTATATATTGGGTCTGGAGGATCTCGTTTCAATGACCAGCAGTAATCAGCCATCATACTGATGTTCCACCTTCTCTGATACCTCCTCTCTATTTCCCTGATGTCTTGATGAACCTTTTCCCTTGTTCTTCGTTGATGGCACCGAGATTTTCAGGGAAATAGTCAATATGTGAGTGTAAAAAATGAACTTTCAAGCTCATATTTTAACCCAACTCTTTGAAGTTATTGAGCATGTTATTGGGAATATTTTCATAATTTGGGTCTTTTTTGTTTCCTAAAGATTTGTCAGTAACACCTTTAAAGGCAGTCCTCCTTTCCTCATTATCCTTTGGAACTGTTTATCCGAAGCCAATTTCTTAATCTGAGGCCCAACAAAAATCCCTTCTTTAAGTTTCGCTTCTGAAAGAGCTGGGAATTGCTCACATAGATACTTGAAACAGTCGCCATCTTTATCTAAGGCCTTTACAAACTGTTTCATCAAGTCCAGTTTCATGTGAAGTGGAGGTAATAGGACTTTCTTTGTGTCAACTAAACTTTCACGTTCATTGTTTTTCGATCCTGGTATCAGGCTGACACTGCATCTGCCATTGCTTCTTTATCCAGTGCTGATTTCGTGCTCTGCTGTCACATTCACACACAAAAAATGGAAACTTTGTATAACGGATTGTTGACCCAACTACTAACAAAGGACTTTTAAGTTTTAAGTTTTTTTTGTATTTGACCTTATTAAGAATAAGTTAGAGATTTTCGTACGTTTCCTTCAAGTGAATTGAATTAGCAATAGAAACAGATGTATATATGTTACCATTGTGAAGGAGAACACATATTAAACTTCTTTTGGAGGAATCAATGAACAATCACCACTCACTTGGTTCATAGGCTGTAGCTCCTAGCATTGGTATTAATTAAGCAATATTGTTGCAATAAACCAGTGAACCTTCTTGCAAAAAGTATGGTATAAACTCTTTCTCGCGATTTCTGTACCAGTAAAATGATGTCATGGAGAAAGTATATTTTTAGCCTGAAGTCTGGACCCCAAAATCTCTGAAGAATCGTTTGGAAGGCCCAAATCTCTCACCAAATCATTAAGTTTACTTTATGTCAAAAGTTGTGGTTCACCAAACAGACCTTTCAGGTTGAAAACAATCTCTATCATAATTTATATTGACATCAGATTCAGAATGATATGAAACTGTATCAAAACTGAAGAGTCTCTGTTGGAGTAGGTACAGGTACATAAGGCCCACAAGCAACAGGTATTATAGCAGATTGAAGGTTTGGGTAAGAAATTTCCTTTTTATTTCGAGTGTTGTAGTCTTGCACGTTACATGAGCAAAATTAGCAGTCATCTCCGTAGTTTTTAGGCTCACGCCGGACCATTGGAATTACAAAAGACAGCGACTTTTTTCTTACTTTTAGTCCATTGTCTCAACTCTTCGACACAAACTGTGTAAACTTGCCCATGATTTGTCTTGGTCCCCGAGTTTTATTCCAAAATACGTGCAATATGGTTTTTTGACGAATTATGTAATGTTTTGCTTTTGTTTTCTTACAACAAATTTAGCACATATATAACAGAATATATTTGGGTCACCTACACAACTTCTTGTTGCCATAGCGACGAATAACTAATACTGAAAAGAAAAAATAATGTCAAAGTGCACGCACAAACAAATACTCTCCAGAAATGACACGTCATGTGGCCTGTTAACCGTTTATATACAAGCGGTGTGTTTCTCGTGGGTTCTAGAACGATCGATAAGACTCTCACGTCTCGATTGGTCTAGAGAAATCTATAGCCAGTGGTTGTCAACATTTTAAGCATAACAAAATGTGACTCGATTTCAATGAAAATGATTCACTCATGTGAAAGAAAATATGACGTTTTGTGAAAAATCTGTACGTGATGAAAAAAATGGATATCATTTTCAGATTCAGCGTGCAGGAATTATTGTAGGAACATGTAAAAATTTCAAGACAATATAAAAATCTAATATAACTCGAAAACTAGAGGTGATCAGTAATTTTCAACATGATTTTTAGATTCAGCATCGACAAATTATTTAGAAACAGTTGTATTTTTTCTAGTAGAAGAGGAAATTTTTTCTGTTGCTCGGTTTTATTTAACAAAGTATATCGAGAGGGAATATAAATGAACGTTAAAAACATTTAGAAGCTAACGCATATTACATATGAAACTTATACTTGAAAATATTTAGGGATTATTGTTCTATTTCTTTCTCATTTCTCTTTCCCTCTCTCTATTTTTCGTATATACATATTTGTTTTTCTATTGTTATCGTACTACACAATAGCATGACATGTTAGTTAGAGCGTTCTAATTACAATTTGAGGGTCGCAGGTTTGAATCCCAGGCACCAAACATGCATACCTTTTCAGCCGTGGAGGCGTTATAATGTGACGGTCAATGCCACCATTCGTTAATAAATAAACTTAGTATTCCGAAGATTGTTCAATCTCGAAGTATAAGTTAAAGAGAGGTCCAGTTCAATCTACACTTTAATAAACG
>NW_013665923.1:433667-445153 GCF_000517525.1 Limulus polyphemus
CTAGTTTTACCCAATAACACACGTTTATTAAAGTGTAGATTGAACTGGACCTCTCTTTAACTTATACTTCGAGATTAAACAATTTTCGGGATACTAAGTTTATTTTTATATATGTTATTGTGCGTCTATATAATAGCTTTAAAATCATGTTCTTTTGATCTAATCAGAAATACCTAAGGTGTGAAAAAAGTGCAGCCAAAAAAGGACTGAGTGTGCGACCTAAAGGAATAAAATCAGAATTGGCGGTCGAACTGGTAGCTACACTTATAGCATTGACAATAATTTTACAGCAAATATTCATTCATTAGTTAGTCAGGCAGCGTATTTTGTTCAACTTGAGGTATGATGGTGGGTAAAACTAAATTGAAATGATGGCTGTGATACGGATTATAGCGTCTTGTTTATTATTTGATTTCCTCAAGCGTCACTGCTTTTGTGGTGGAGTTTTCTGCTAGTTACTATATATATTCTTCTGCGACTGGACAAGTCGCTTATCTCTGATTCAAATAGGAAAACACAGCTTTGGTAGTGTTTAAAGTACAAGACACTAGTTAAGGAATAACTGGAATTGTGTAATGTAGCATAATGAGTCACTTTGCACCATGTCCTATGTCAAAGAAAACTATGGAAATAAATTACATGAAACACTTAACCCTACTCGTGTTGGTTTAAAACAATAAGCTACTAGAAGTGGTGTAATGGTGTAGAAAACATTCTCGTGGTAGCAGCTGGATTTCTTGAGCCCGTTAGAAGAGCAGATAGCATCCATGATGTATTTAAACGCTCTTAGAGCATTTTAAACATATTCAATTTATATCTAACTATCATGGTTTAGCTACCATAGTCTTACTGTTCGATTATGTTTTCGTTACTAGTAATATACTATCCTATCAAAAGTCATGGGACACGGGTAGTTTTGAACAAAACATATCTTATTCCAAGAAATTAATAGCGTCTTGGCCTGCCTTTGGCTTTAATGACTGCTTCAATTCGTTGTAGAAGACTGTCTACTGATTTCTGGTAGAAAGCTGGTGGTATTGTGCTCCATTCCACCTTTAAAGCATTGGTAAGCTCCTCTACTGAAGAGGGCCGTCTTGGCCTTGCCCTAATTCTGCGTTCCAGTTCATCCCAAAGATGTTCTATCGGATTGAGGTAAAGGCTCTGTGCTAGCCACTGCAATGTTCCGATGTTATTTTCTTCAAACCACGTGTTCACAATTCTTGCATTGTGACATGAAGCATTATCATGTTGGAAGGTGTAAGGGTTGGTATCATAAAATTGCCACAATGTAGGACACAGAATTATTCAGAACATCAATTTAGGACTTGGTATTCATGGATCCACGCACTGTAAGCAGTGGACCTAGTCTATACCACGAAAATCACCGCCAGACTATGATACCACCACCTCCAAACTTCCCTTTTGGGACAACATACTCAGGTAATAAGTGTTCTCCAGGCATCTTCCATATCCAAAAACGTCTGTCAGACTCGAAGAGAATGTAGTGTGAATCGTCACTCCACAGGACCGATTTCCATTGATCTACGGTCCAGGTTTGGTGTGCTTTGCCCCATCACAATTGGCGGTGTGCATTTGTTTTTGTTATCAACGACTTGTGGGCTGCAGCTCTTCCGTGAAAGTTCATGGCAAGCAGCTCTCGACAT
Organism: Limulus polyphemus; assembly: GCF_000517525.1. Classification (NCBI taxonomy): domain Eukaryota; kingdom Metazoa; phylum Arthropoda; class Merostomata; order Xiphosura; family Limulidae; genus Limulus; species Limulus polyphemus. The sequence goes on from NW_013665923.1 coordinate 435,332, forward strand.
GTCGTGGAAACACTTACAGGATTACCTGTGGCTACTCGCATCTCCAAGCACAGATCCTCTAGGGTCAGACGGCGAGATGAGGCAACCAGCCTTCTCAAGGGCGTCGGCTTCTGTCAGACAGTATTTTACGCCTACCTGGTCGTTTCTCTGGCTCATTGTCACCTGTGGACTTCTCAAGGGCGTCGTCTCCTGTCAGACAGTATTTTACGCCTACCTGGTCGTTTCTCTGGCTCATTGTCACTTGTGGACTTCCACTTCTTCAGCACGTTGCCAACTGTCGACCTGGAAATGCTTAATTATTGCGCAATAGCACGCACGGACATTTTCCTCAAATGACATCCAACTATCCTTCCCCCTCTGAAACTGCTAGCTCTTTCCGTGTACTCATCGTTCGGCGTACAAGTTCGAAATGACTTCCGAGCGAATCGCTGATCACCTTTATAGGCCAAAGTATTTGCAGATTTCGTCGTCACACCCATTTTCCTGCAATCAGAGGTGTGTTTGGTAAGATAGTGTATGCTACACCTCCTTATATATAAGTATCATGGTTTGTCTACCCCCTTCCCTTTACAATTCGATTATGTGTATATAAGTATAGGTATAGTTAGGGGATATTGTATGCATACTTGTCTATCGCAATAAAACAGATAATGCTGTGTAATTAATACTTGTTGTAATTAAGATTTGTAAGTGAATTAATTAAAATTGATAATAATTAAATTTTACCTAATCTAGCTCACATCACAAGATTTGCTGTTCATGCAAATGATGATATAAATAACGCCTAGACCACTATCACGTCTGTCGTATCCCTGCCGACCTACTGAGTTTTAGTATTGGCAAAATGCCTCGTCGGCACTGGATATGATAGATATAGTGTTATTTGCACATTATATATATATATTTCTTTGCTTTCACTCATAAGCTCTTAGAATAACCTGAGGAGGATAAGGGACCATTTGGTTCTTCAAAGCTGTTCTTTCACACTCACCCTTGTGGAAAGCCGATATTTAAACACTCTTTACTTTTAAGGAAATCATCGGTTCCTCTCTTAATCTCCTGTAAACTGCTGGCTTCCAACTGCTACTGACTGCAACTCATTTTATAAGACAAATAAAATGGCCTTAGCTAGAGTCTAGTCTCTATTTTCTAAACATTATACTTGTGTGCCCTCTCGTCCTATTATTTTCAGAATATATAACATAAAAAAATCAGAAGCCTAATCCTATCGATTACCCAGATAATCTTGTAAACTTCAATAATATCATCTCTTACCCTTGTTTTATCAACAGGATATAAGTTGAGAAATCTTAATACATCCCTGTAAGATAGCTCTTCAATCCCTGGAATCATCCTAGTTGCACTTTTCTGAATAATTTCTGGTAAGGCAATATCCTTTCTTAGAAAAGGATATTAAAACTGTGCACAGTATGTCTAGTTTGGCCTAATGTATATAATACAAGCTGAGGTATCCGTCCTTTGTCCGTATTGTGAACTTAAAAAAAGTGGAGTCGATGCTATGATAAATAACACAAAAATCCTAACTGTCACAAAATATATTTATAACATAATATGTTATTACATTATTCATTATTACCTCATCAGAGATTTTGTATAAGCTTTAAGAACCCACTATATATATATGCTTAAAACATGGTATACACTGTGCGATGGTCAGGGTGACGTGTAGGAAGAGGTTGAGGTAAAGTAGTGACTTTAGGGGGGGGGCTTCCTGTTTCCCGATTTAAACACCCAGCTCTTAATGTCCTTTTACACTGTTTCACGTTACTAATTAATTGACAGTCATTGGCTGCAGAAGTGTCTTATGGGATGAAGTTGTAAGGTCACGGGTCAAAGTAGGAAGTGGGTATAACTCAAGAAACGGCTCTTCATATCAACGTTATATTGGATGTTGGAGTAGAAACTTCAGTTGAGTTTATGTATTATGGCATTAGTGGGGGCCATTTTTTCATTGTATTCCTCCATAGAGAGTATTAAAGCACTCTCTGAAATATATAAGACGTTGTGTGCCCTCTCCCCCACACTGAGTGTATGTTGTGCTATAGAAATTTGTACATGGTGCTATCTATGAATGTAATTAACGTTAACTCACGTCAGAGATAATAAATATTCAATATTTGGAGGTGAAGGGGATTGTGAACCCACCATTAACAATGCCCCTTGTTCGAAACTATTATCCCACAAAGTTTTGTTAAGATTGGCCCAGCGACTAACAGATAGACATGCAGATTATTGTGCAATATATACATAGATAGATGGTTTAGTTACTTAATTAAGAATTAGTTAACAAGAAAGCTTCGCAGTTGATATGTTGTAAATAGTATTGATTTCCGTGTACTTATGTGACGTATATGTCACTCTTATATATATATAATATCTATGTTAACATACTCCACAAATGTGTTTCGTCTTACTTTTCGTAAACTAGAATCACTGATAGATTTACAAGTGTTATCCCTATTCACTAGTGTTTTGCATACAACTTGGCATGTTTTTGCAAAGTGGTATGATGTTTTTTTGTGATTTATTGGTATATATACAGATATATATTTAATCTACGATTTCTGTTGTAACTGTAGGGTTATATTTGTGGTGGATATAATTTCTGACAATGTTGTAACGATGTTTTACTGTGCGTGTAATAACCTGAAACATAAGAATTTATCGCTGCTGCTAAATATTGTCAACATAAATACATATATATATATATATATATTTATTTAAGAGAATGTCGTTGATTTTTACTTTTAGTTCATATCTATTCGATGTTATCGAACTTTATGCTGAACTCATTTCATCCCTTCAATTTTAAATATTTTTTGTTTAACTCTAGACTTTGGTATTTATTCCTGGTACCGAGATTAGAACTTTTAAATAATTATTTCATTTATTCACCTTTAACTCATTTTGTCCCTTCTAAGGCCTTGGGCATAATGAGAATTATTCAATAATTAGTATAATTAGAATCAATAAAAGTTGTATTTGATAAAGAAAACCAAACTATAAAACAAAAAAGAAGAAATCTATGAAAAAATTTAAGGAGCTACATTAAATGATTAAGAAAATAAATGTCTACAACTCCAATCTTTCTTTTTAGTGATGTGGTTATTTTGTGTAACGAGATATTTCCCAAGTTATAAAATCGCTGATCGTGTTTTATTTATCTGGCTGTGTTTTTGGCTGTATATGTAATAAATGAAAGAGTTGGCTAAGTCGTGTTTCGATTTCTTTTCTGTTTTACTAAACCTAATTAATTTTGATTATTTAATGTTATTATTTTGTCAGAAACTAATTCTTTTGAACGCTCTTCTAATATAATTGTTGAGAAAGAACTGAATACATCTATTATTTAAGGATGAGTTTGGAAGCTGAAGTTGTCTTCCCCATTAATCACATACGAAAAAAATTATATGCCTAGCATCACAACCAGAAATAGAGGTGGGAATAGTATCCAGGTTTATGAGATACTTCATTTTAATTTTATCGTCAGAGGACAAAATCTTAAATCATTTTTGGTCATCTGAGCTACTACTTTCACCTACTTCTTTATTCGTTCTTAGACATTACTTTTGGCTTGATCGTCTAAGTAGCTGCTTTCATATATCATATTTTTGCCTCCCTCCCCCCAGTGGCACAGCGGCAAGTCTACGAACATATAACTCTAAAAATCTGATTTTGATACACCACAGATAGCCCTTTGTGTAGCTGTGTGCTTGACTACAAACAAACAATTCTATTTTGAGGTACAGTATTTTAGTTTTTCTTTTAAAATACTATTTTTTCTGTTTATTAGATGTATCATTTTTGTCTTTACTTCTTTTTTTTTGTAGATACTGCATTTTAGATTTTTCTACTTATATACTATTTTCCACTTGGTTTTATGAGCTATTATGTTTTTTACCCCACTGTTTAATACGATATTTTTACCATTTTTTATTGAGATGCTGTATTTTAGTTCTGTCGTGTGGAATATAATATTTAACCATATTTTCATTGAATGAGGTTAAACGTTTTAGTGTGAGATATCGTTTGTATCTCGTGTTCTATGACACCTTTGTTCTTGTGGTATCTCAGAAAGTCAGATAATGATATATCAACCACACCATATCTGCTATAGCAAGTGCCGATGAGGCTTTTCGCCAAATACCAGGGTTTTTCAGGCCGGATGGAATACGACAGACACAACATAATGGTTGAGATGCTATTTATATCAACAATTTGCTTGTTTTGGAGTAGACTAAGAATACTTGTAGCTCGGACAACGTTTGAATACATGTAGTATTGCGATCATGTATTATATCTGCATGTTAAGGATGAGAACCCTTTATATTTTTCTTTCTTCCTTCAAAAGTAGTCTTTCATAAAAAAAAAAAACTCTCTGAAAGTTTGGAATTATTAATTGTTGCCTGGCGCAAGAAAATCTGTGCACGTAATTTCCCCTGCCTTACAGACGGTAAGACATCCACGAGCACAAGCTGCAGAAACTTGATACACTGAAACTAACTCCAGGCTTTCGTCCGACAGATTACTACCTCGTCATCACGTCGTTCAGGTAATAACATTTCGCGCATTTAGCGTCCCATGGGACCACAAGCATGTCCCTCACGTGCGCGGAATTTCAAACTGCGCATGTGTAGAGTAAGCTCTGCGTTCGTTTTGGCAAGCGGGCGGAGGACTTTTGATTCACAAACAAAGTTAAGGTTGCAGCCGTGATAATTTGATCCCAGCGTTGACTTTCGATCAAGAACTTTAGCTCGAGTCTAATGTGCAAGCGTGGCGAAAAGCCGTTGATTCAATAGGTGAGTCAATCAATAGAAGCAAGACTGTTAGTCCACGTCTTGTAACCTTATACTTGGAAGCGTGTAGCCAGAACAAAAATGAGATTACTTGATGTTCAAATCGGATTATGAAGCGCCGAAGGTGACAAAAACAGATTAACTTACCCAATATGTAGATGGTAGTTTTTGTTTTTGCGCCGGTCCGCCTTATACTAATTTGAATATGTAAAAAGTTGTAAGATCATGTAAATTTTTCGCCAGTCAGTAAATAATAGAACTTATACCGTAAGTCATATTCCACATATTCTTCCATACTGTAAAATGCAACTTCCCTCTGTAACTCAGCAGTAAGTCAGTGGGAGTATATAGCTAAAAACTGGGGATATATACCTACGGAGGGCAGAACACAGATAGCTCGTTGTATTGCTTTGTGCTTTACAACAAAGAAAATAAAAATAAAAAAGAAGTATAGTGCCCAAAGTGTAGCTCAGTTTAATTCACCGTTAGCCTTTTTTTTTTTTGCTTTTGTTCTATAATATGATTAGTATTCTATTATGAAATATTTGTTCAAAATAAGGTAATAACTGTTAGTTAGTTTTTTTAAGTGCAAAACTGGACAATTTACTAGGAATCGAACTCCGAATCTTAGCATTATAAGCCCTCTGGTTTACCGCTAAGCCACCGGAACATGTACTAATCTCTTAATCATGACACCCATAACAAAATTAAATGTACGAAATAAAGGTACGTTAGTTTTATTATATTACAAACCGGCTTATATTTGGTGTAAGGAATTTCATTTATTATTCCACTTAATATCGAACCTTCTTTGTGGTTTATATTGTGGAAATGGAAGTAATATTTGTTTTAAGAGAGAAAACTATTTGTCTTTGATATAATATATTGCATACTCAGTTACTGGTGCTTCTTACTTTAAGAGACATGAACTGGAAGTTTTACACATCAAGGCATGGCGTTGGAAAAACGACGTTGTTGAAGATATCTTGTTCAGATCTAAATGGATATTTTGCACAATAAGAGCATAGAAAACCTGACTCTGAAAAACGAAAGTTTGGCAAGACCTTGATCAGATCTTAAGTGGTCATTTTGTATTAAAACACTGGACAATCAACACAAACAGTAAATTACCAACTAAAATTGTTTTCCCTTTGTGGTACAGAGCGAAAAAAAATCTGGATATTTAAACATAACTTAGAATATTCAAATCTTACTGAAAATATCACAGTCGCAGATAAAAGTATTTGAACAGCTTAACGGAAGGGAAAAACCGCAAAAAATTGATTTCTGTAATATCTTGTCGTTCTGTTGAGAAAAATATAAATTAAAGCTTCATTTTTGTAATATAACAACATTTTATAAAATCACATGCATAAAATGTATACTAATATCCATAAACTAACTTCATACGTTAACAAAAGTATTTGGGCCATCAAAATATTTCTTATTAAGCTCATTTGTTGTCATATTGACAATTTTGTTTGTTTGTTTTTGAATTTCGCGCAAAGCTACACGAGGGCTATCTGCGCTGGTCGTCCCTAATTTAGCAGTGTAAGACTAGAGGGAAGGCAGCTAGTCATCACCACCCATTCCCAACTCTTGTGTTACTCTTTTACAAATGAATAGTTGGATTGATCGTCACATTATAACGCCCCCACAGCTGAAAAGGCGAGCTTGTTTGGTGGGACGGGGATTCGAACCCGCGACCCTCAGATTGCGAGACGAACGCCCTAACCAACTGGCTATGCCGGGCCCTATTAACAATTATCATGATTGAAGGGAATTGTAGAATAAACAAGTACATAATCATCAAGTGCTGGAAAATAAACTGGAAATGTTTGATCCAAAACAGTATCAAAAATGGTTAAAACTAAAGAGTACAATAAATATATCAAAACGTTAGTAATATAATTAAACAAAAAAAAAAAAGAAGAGAAACTACCAGAAAAAAGCAGTTAGATTCGATTTACCGAAAAGAACTGTGTAAGCTATTATTGACAAACACGAGAGAACTGGAACTACTGCAAGTAGCTCCAGGTATGGAAGACCAAAAAAGATTTCTTCAAAACTTGGAATAAGAATTGTTCGAGCAGTTCGGCAAAATCCTCAGATTACTGCAAGAATTAAGAGAAGGTGGTCAAAAAGTTCAGAAGCGAAAAATTCAACGATACCTGAACAAGATCAATGTCTATGGGCTAAAATCAAAATGAAAAATGAAAAAAAACAATACGCAAAATATAGCTATTGGAGTTTTCCACTGAAAAATCGAATAAGCCTAATGATTTCTTCAACCAAGTTTTATGAGCAGATATATCCAAAATAGAACTTTTTTCACCAAGGAATTAACACGATATATCTGGAGGAAGAGAGGTCTTTCATCAAGGAAGTAACAATATATCTGGAGCAGAAGAATTTATAGAAAGAGTTCATCATGTTAAACATGACATGGGTTGTGCTATTATATGGGTTTGCTTTTCCTTCTTCATCTACTGGCCACCTTTTTATTGTAGAAGGATCAACGAAAACTACAAAATAGCAAGGAATGTTACACTCTCATTTGTTACTCCGTGTTAGAAAGGTTATTGGATAGAAGCTTGTTTTCCAGCAGAATAATAACCTTAAGCATTCCGCGAAATATACAAAGGTATTTCTGCAAAAATAGGATGATAGTTATAGATTATCCATCTCAGACCCAATATTTGAATCCCATCGAGATAGTATGGATTGACTCAAAGGCTGCAATAGTTAAAAAAGGAAACCAAAGTTGATTGCAGAATGCAAACCTCTATGGCTGAAGTATGAGCAAAAATATCTCCGGAAAGATGCAAAAACTGGTTGAAGAAAGAAAAAAAGGCCACCCTTTTTTAAGAAAGCAAAGGATGGTCACAAAATACAAAAGTAAGAGCGTCCAAATACTTTCGTCAAAGTAAGACGTTAATTTTTACATGCTATTTTTCATTTTATGCGTGTTATGTAATAATATGTTGCTTTGTTATAAAACTGAACATTAATGAATATTTTCAATAGAACAATTAAAAATAATATAAATTAATTTTTTATGGTTTTATTTTTTCTTTATTTTAAGTACCCAAACAGTTTTGTATGCGACTTTATATGAATTGTTAATGATAAACATACGTTGTACGTACACATCTGTATAGTGTTACTGCTTCTGGGCATATGACATTCACAATTCTAAACCCTTTTTTACCATTATAATATGTATACTCAGTGGAAATCAGGAGAATTTTCATCTACTCAACATACTTAGTCATTTCATTTGTTCTTTAAACGTATGTGTCATTTTTAATGATCATAATTTTCGTTTGAAGACATTGTTAGTTCCTCTTCATCATTAAAAAGAAAATAAGAGGAGAAAACCTTCATAATCACTTTTATTTTGTCACAAACATGTTTGAATTTGTAAAACGTTTGATACTTTAATCAGATAAATAAATACTGCACCACGAGGCTTTTATATACATAATATACTATAAGGATTTTGTACGCACACACACAAACACACATTCATATATATATATATTTCTATATGCCCTCTTATAGGATTAGCACCCTCTTGTGGAAAAATGATTCACGAACGTAACGTGACTTCTTCTCTTCCGAGCTTAGAGCATGTAATTGACTAAACTGTTGTTCTTGCGTTTAGATATGATTGTTATATGATAGTGTGTTTATTTTATTCGAAAGGGCTTCCGCCGGAATGTAGAAAACCATAAGGATGTGGGCGCGCGCTCCTCAGTCTCAAAGATTGTAATCCTATTAGTTGGTACATTTATACAATAAACTTCAAGTCGGCCGCCATAACGGATGTAAATAATAAACGAGGACAGTGAAGAACGTTATTTGAAGTGACTGTACAAGTCGAGACGTCGTAGTTACAGCACATTAATATTGCAAGGCATCGTAGAAGGAAGCAGCGTTCATGAGTGATAGCAGCCACAAAACAATCTAATTACGGTTTGGATAAGGCTTAGAATATGCGATAGAAAGCCTCACAATAAAGTTATTAATGCACGTATTTACGTTGCTTCTTTGCCTATAATGGAGGTATTGAATTAGTTAAAAGTTTCTCCGTGCACGGTTTGAATGGCGGGCTGGAGCGGGTAAAATGCCGGAGATATGAAAGCAGTTGGCGCACATTCAATTTGATATATGATAGCTTTAAAGCAGAATTATGCTTGGTGATTGCTCTCTCTTATGTATGTATGCACCTAAATCTTGCATCTTTATACAGACACGCGTATGTATTCAAAGCCCTACTTTATAGGGCAGTTCGCATTTGGATAAAGACTTGCAAATAACGCAACACGCAAGACTTCTAGGAAGACAAAGAAAATATTAAAAATAAATTGTTTTTGCAAACTGCTACTGAAATAAGAACAACATGTAAAATGCTGTAAAATATAATTGTTTTTTTGTGTGGAGTTAATTATTAATTAAAAATGTAAAATTGTAGGTTCTTAGTGTTGTTGATAGCTCATAATGTGCTTGTAAATATTATGTATTTTTTAGCTTTGAAAAAAATGAAGAAAAAGCACAAAGAAAACTTTAATATTTTAGATAGTTTATAAATTGGGTTTACTAAAGTTTTCAAATTTAAGTTTGTTTATCATTCATCTGAAACAGAAATAAATCAAAACTCTATGAGCATAATTATAGTTGTGCGTTTAAAACAAAGACACTTTCAATTGGAATACAAAGATTAAAATGTATTTATATTTCCAATAAATTGAGTATAGTTGTTCAAGTTGAGTTTGAAATATCAAGTTGGGTAGAGTTGTTAAGTTGGGTAAACTGTCCAAGTTGAGGTAGAGCTGTCAATTTGAGGTAGAGTTGTCAAGTTGGGTTTGTTTGTTTGAATTTCGCGCAAAGCTACACGAGGGCTATCTGTGCTAGCCGTCCCTAATTTAGCAGTGTAAGACTAGAGGGAAGGCAGCTAGTCATCACCACCCACCACCAACTCTTGGGCTACTCTTTTACCAAC
>NW_013665923.1:445509-446943 GCF_000517525.1 Limulus polyphemus
AGTTGTTAAGTTGGGTAAACTGTCCAAGTTGAGGTAGAGCTGTCAATTTGAGGTAGAGTTGTCAAGTTGGGTACAACTGTTCAAGTTAATGTAGAAATGTCAAGTTGAGTAGAGTTGTTAAGTTGGGTAAACTGTCCAAGTTGAGGTAGAGCTGTCAATTTGAGATAGAGTTGTCAAGTTGGGTAGAGTTGTTAAGTTGAGTAAACTGTCCAAGTTGAGGTAGAGCTGTCAATTTGAGGTAGAGTTGTCAAGTTGGGTACAACTGTTCAAGTTAATGTAGAAATGTCAAGTTGGGTAAAGTTGTTAAGTTGAGTAAACTGTCCAAGTTGAGGTAGAGCTGTTAATTTGAGGTAGAGTTGTCAAGTTGGGTATAGCTGTCACGTTGAGGTAAAGTGCTGTAAAGTTGAGGTAAAGTTGTCAAGTTGAGGTAGAATTGACAAGTTGGGTGTAACTGTTCAAGTTGAGGTAGAGTTGTCAAGTTGAGATACAGCTGTCAGGTTGTGGTATAGTTGTCAAGTTTAGGTAGAGCTATCAAGTTGGATAGAGTTGTGAAGTTGAGGTAGAGTTGCCATGTGGAGTAAGCTGTCCAAGCTGAGATAGAGTTGTGAAGTTGAGGTAAAGCTGTCAAGTTGAGGTGGAGCTGTCAGGTTGAGTTAGAGCTGTTAGGTTGAGCATAGGTAAGTTGAAGTAGAACAACCAAGTTTTTAAAGTGTAAAACACCTACTAACTTATTCAAGAGAGTAGGATCGCGAATGTATTTGATATGAAAAACATCACATTTGAAGTAAAATGTTTATATCACACTGCTTCTAGCTTTATTTAAGGACTTCTGTAACTTCTTGATGCTTCACCGCTCACTCAAACCACTTATTTGAATCTTGTGCATCAGTCACAGAACGTGAGCGAACTATATTAGGTTCGACTTGAAACTCGTTCACACACAAACGTCGAAAAATAAAAAACTTTATATCTTTTTCTTTATAAAACAACTGTAAAATGGTTACATAGAAAACTTATGTATAAAATCTTTATAAATAACAAAAGTCCACCCTCAACTTCGCTGTAAAATACTTACAAAGAGCAAACGTTTAAGCCAAAATACGCACATGACATTTACTGTTAATAAAGGTTTATAGTCAACTTTCACACAAAATATTTACAGATAATAAGAGTTTCAAGTTAACTTTCCCACAAAACATCTACAGATAATAAAAGTTTACTTTTCACTGTAATTTTGCATCTTATCACTGTATTAATCACTGTAAGTTTACAGTATCTGTAATTCATGGGACCGCTGTAATCTTTATGCTCTTTACGATACAGTTACAGCCTTTTTCTACAGTTAAAGATTTTTTTTTTAATTTCGCGCAAAGCTCCGCAGGGGCTATCTGCGCTAGCCGTCCCTAATTTAGCAGTATAAGACTAGAGGGAAGG
>NW_013665923.1:447812-458365 GCF_000517525.1 Limulus polyphemus
GGGGATTCGAACCCGCGACCCTCAGATTGCGAGTCGAGCGCCTTATCCACCTGGCCATGCGGGGCCAGTTAAAGATCAATATTCATGTATACTGAATCACAGCATGAAAAAATATTTTGAGATCTAAATAATACTTCTACCTTAGAATATCTCATGATTAAGCAATAAATGTTCTTGTCAATCACCACCTCAGATGCTTCCCAACGATTAAGCAATAAATGTTCTTGTCAATCACCACCTCAGAACGTGGGAAAGTTGTCTCTAAATCTATCATTTGTATCTTTCTAAATACAAAGAATTATAATATTATTTCCATTAACTTGATGGTGTTAGTAATAACAAAACATACAGTCTTTAATGCTTCTTAAGTTATTCTAATATTTACAGTACAGTATGTCTACAGAAAGCAAAACAAACACTAGATATTATAAGTTCAAAGTATTATCCTTTATTTTATGATGCATGTCATATAACAAAAGAAATAAAGTCCAAAAGCAATAGATATATAAACATTTCAATGTTGAAGTCTTTAATAGGATAAGATATACATTTCGAGTTGTTTAATGTGGCAATCATTTCAAAATTATATTATTTCTGCTACAATTTTTAAGAATTTTCGCTTTTCCATTTTTCTTGCCACTTTTCATCCCACCTGTTCCTTAAGCAGATAGAGATACAGTCAGTACACATGTTCAGTTTATATATTCACAAAATATTATTCAAACAGTAACCACTACATTAGTGCAAAGTATAACCTTTCTTAACCATCAAGAACAATGACTCCCGATGGATGTGCTGAATAATTATGCACACTTTCCTTCCCTCAAATAAAACAATACTGGTTGAAAAAATAGCTATCATTCTGCTAAATACCTATAAAACATAAATATTTCCAGCTAGACTGTTACTTATTACACTGAAGAAAAGGTGGTTGTAACGGGTGTGGACAGGTTACCCACGAAAGAACCGTTTAAGGTTGAAAAAAATTGTCTTTTTAAACCACTGGTCACAGGGACTTATTTCCACAACAAGAGTTATAGAGCACAGTATAACTACCTTAGAAATGTCATGCACTTGTAGTTAAATTAACTTTAATCTCCAGTAATTTGTCCCCAAAATAGCAGTGGTCTATATTAGTCACTATCTGCTTAGTTCAGCCTAAAATTACTTACCGTCTGTTCTTTTGTGTAACGATAAGAAACAATCTGGTTGAAAATCTGGAAAAAATAACCCAAAAGAAAAAAAAGAAAAGAAAAAGAAATACAATATTCTAAAAGAATAAACAGCAATAACTAACTAAGTAACTCCCTCTTAGTGAAGCTTCTGGCAGGGTATTTATTCACAGAGTAGGTCACAAGAGTATAACCTCATATGACCATAAATTTATATACTCTTCTGCTATACTAATAGTATCTGTATGTCACCGCTAGGGACGCTGATGTCAGTTTCATAATACACTTGTTTGAAGTTAAGCACAAAGCCACACAATGGGCTATCTGTGCTCTGCCCACCACGAGTATCGAAACCCGGTTTCTAGCGTTGTAAGTCCGCAGACATACCGCTGTGCCATTGGGGGCTCATCATACACACATATTTACTCAAAATATCAATGATTATGTAGAAAGTGAGTTAGCATTTTAATACAACTGAAAATTCATAGATAAACTAAACGATAGAAGGAAATAATAAATTAACGATAAACACAACCATAATCATAAAAAAATACAATTTTCTATCTCACAAGTAAACCTATTCTACTGATAGGTACAAACAGGGTGATAAAACTATTGTTGTATCAATATGCATACTTGGTGCGTTAGACATCAGTGCAACCAATACACAACCAGATCTAGGCAAATGGGAAAGCAAAGTGAGGGCAGTGGTTGTTATGGGGTGTTAACTTAATCCTCATATTTGGTACACTCTATCTAGGCCTGTATTGGTAATATAACATTTTATTATCGTAAATTTCCGTGAAAATCTGTTATTCACACACACACAAACACACAAAATAAGAAACAGCTACAGGTTAAATTGAGCACAGACATTTTTCATACTTGACCAGCTCCACCTGTAAATGTTTATAAGCAGTTACAAAAAAAAGTTCATAGACACTTTCTGTATAAATAACCCACATGTAACATAAGTTCATAGTCACATTCTGTATAGATAACCTACAGGTAAGAAATGTTCATAGTCTTATTCTCTATAAATAGCATAAGGGTAAGAAATGTTCATAGTCGTATTTTTTATAAATGATCTAAGAGTAAGAAATGTTCATAGTTGTTATCTGTATAAATAACATAAGGGTAAGAAATGTTCATAGTCGTATTTTTTATAAAAGACCTAAGAGTAAGAAATGTTCATAGTTGTCTTCTGTATAAATAACATGAAGGTAAGAGAAAATCATACTCACCTTCTGTATAAGTATTCTACAGGTAGCTAGAGGGGCACTCACGTAGAGCGTACACCTCCGTCACGCAGCGTTCATTATATTCGACTCTCAAAAAGGACGAAAATGTGTCCATATGTCCGCCGTTATCAACAGACACAGACCATTTCTGTTAGGACATTGAGGAATAATATTCTACATAAGTCCACCAAGTTTCATCAAAATTCGATCATTTTTGACTGAGTTATAACGAAAAATATTATATATTTTTATATTATATTAATATATATATTAACAGTCCTTTTATTAACAGATAGGAATTTTTGGGATTTTCGTGAACTAGCTGTGACCTTAACACTCCAAAACTAAATGCTACTAATATGGGCCATAGTCCAAATTTATACCAACTTTCGTCCAAATCCATTCAACCGTTTTCGAGAAATCTTGCTGACAAACACACACACAGGGGTGAAAACACAACCTTCGTCCACCTTCGGTGGCAGAGGTAATAAAAGTTCACAGTCACCTTCGATGTAAAACCCCTTTAGGGAATGAAGTTTCATATTAATTTTTTTCGTTTAAGCCATTCTCTAAAAATAATTTCATGAATAACTTTCGTGTAAAGTCATACACTCACGTACACTCACTTATATATATATATGGAATTCAAAGGGCTTTTGTGCATATATATAAAATACCCCCACACAATGGTAGTCCGCAGAAACATCCGTTTGAAATCTACCCGGAAGAAGACTTCTTTTTTTTTTTCCATGGAGAACTCTGTAGGAAGTCATTGTGAATAAAAATACGTCCGTGGAAATCTATCACATCCACTATCAGATCATGGAGAACATTCCTAAAAAATAATCTTCATGGTCAACTTCCGCAATAAACATTTCGCGTGAAATGCTCTTGTCTGTAGGAAGAGTTTACAGCTAACTTTCATGCAAGAATACCCAAATATTTCTTAGTACATTTGTTGTGAATGATATTTCTGTCCCATGAACGGACGTAATAGTTTGTTATTTCAGTATGTCATATAAACTCTGACGTAATAATTTGTTATTTCAGTATGTCATATAGACTCTCCACATGAAATTACATTACAAGAGTAATCTATCTATCTATATTAACTTTCGATCAAAGCAAGCTATGTACTTAAAGCGAAACTAAAAATCAACCTGACAATCTGTATAGCTAATTAATATACACTTCTTACGTTTATACTTATAAAGATTATAATGTATTGTTTGATTTGTTGGCTGTCCCTGCTGTTAACGATATTTTTGGCCATATGTTGGTCATTTTTTCGAGTACAAGTCACAAAAAAAGATACCGTCAGTATTGTAATTAATCACAGGATTAGTTTTTTTATTTATTTCATAGGAAGATTAAGTGATTTCACCTAATTCATCTTGTTAGTTCCTCACACTAAGTGTTATAGCAAGCCAAAAATGAAATTATTCAATGTGATACAAAATAAGGACTCCACAGGTAGTGAACGATTTGAATAAAGTAAGTCTGTAGTTTGAGGGTTAATAAATGTTATTGTTTTAATTTGTTAAAACTACTCAAAATCTACGGTTTATTTTCATTGAAATAGTCGACAAGATAAAAGTAAAGAAAATAATATTTTTCGGTAAGTACATTTACTTAATCGTGGGTACCCTAATGGCTGAGCGCTGAAATTAGGTTTTGATACCTGCTTAAAGCAGAGCACAGACAGCACAATGTGTAATTTTGTGCATAAGAACAAACACACAATAAATTTTGGGAAAATATACTAGGTCTCAGGCAAAATCTATGTTTATAATAACGTTTTATTTTGGATTTTTTTAAATCAATTACATCAACAAATATTTTCATTTTTTTATAACTGAAATGATATCCACGTTAACAGCTTCTTTTGATCTCAGCGTTTTTAAAGTTTTTAACGAACAACAAGAAAGCTAATAAGCAGATCTTTTTATCTACTTACTACGTTTTATGGAATCACCGCAATTAGAACTCTTATAAATCTTACCCAATGTTCGACTGCAAGCAGGATAAAAACAAATATTTCCTAAAACATCCTAATGATATAACCTCTTCCAACATCCTAAAGTAAGTGCTAAACGTTCTTAGTCTTTTTGAAATGTCACGAGACGGTATTATAATTGGATGTTACTTGTATGTAAAACTTAAAGTTTTTAGAAGCAGGGATGATAATTAAATAAATATATAAGCTTAGTTTTAATTATTTAAACTTCTATGTCTTTACCCACACAGCTTTAACTCGAGAAAACAACGCATAAAACCACAAAAGATAAAATATATGAATGAATGATAACATTTATCTGTCTGATATTGCATTATGAAATATAGTAAGTATTTTTTGACACGCTTCACAATGTAACATCTTTATTTGGACAAATCTGTGTTCCTTAGTATCGCACAAGTAGAAATTTGAAAAGGTCCGTTTTTATTGCGGTAAAAAATTAGTTGCCAGATAATTTACCCCCAGAATTACCAGAAAAATTACGTATAAACAAAATTAAACTTATGTGAAGTAACACATCATAAAGCAAGTTATTAGAGAGTTAGTATCTTAAAACTAATTATGTTATTTGTTTAATAGAAGCTATTAAAAAAATTAAAAGTTAAACTCTCCCTCCTCAATAAATGGTAAAACAACTCCAAACGGATTATTACAGATTTTTAACTGTTAACTCGAAGGTAATATTCAGATTCAGGTATTTTATATTATCATCCTCAAAGCTCCGATATAATATAAGATATTACTGTGGGTAAAATAAAAGCAAATGCAACTACATTGGGATGTCACTTGAATTTCTGGTACGACCAACACAATATATTCTGCAAAGAAATTCAGTCGGTGTAACACAGAGTCATCAGATAAGTAGATTATTAGTGTTTAAATGTGTACAAGATACCGAAATGTCGTGAATTAAGGGTATTTCAGCGAGAAGAGATAATATAGTGCTAAAACGTGTGGCCAGTCGATGTATAACATGGTTACTCCCGATCTACAATACACGAGACAATTCAACGGGATTGGAACATTGTAAAACAGTACCCCGAAAGTACTTTTAAACTAGAATAAAGAGCTGTCAAAGCATGGCAAATGTTTGGTTGTTAGTACTGAATTACGGTAATCATATTTAACGTATTCAATTCAATGTAATCACGTGAACGGTCATTATATATATATGGAATCTGATCTCCATAAATGTGGGACATTTAGCAGGGATGGGTGAAGCAAACATCACACAACTCTCGATAATTCTTGGCAAAGGTATACATGTTGAAAACCAACCATGCAAGAATCTTGATGACTGTTCACGAATTTTGTATATTGACGAGATCTGGTCACTCTGTTTCGAAGAAGTAGTCGATTATTGGTCTGGAGGCAGGTAAATAATTTGATCGTGATTGTATTGTACCAAATATGAAAGATTGGGATGAGTGTGTTGTAGTATGAGCTGCACTGTGCATAGCGGGCATGAGACCTATCGGCAAAATATCTGTACGTCTAAATCCATGGATATCAAAAGGAATTTATCAGAGTTTTTTTTTCTGTTTTTTTTTTTATCAGCAAGTCAATGAGTTCTCTCGGCAGTATAATGTTATTTGCCATAAAGAACGTTAGACTCAAGTCTTGTTTCAAAGTGTCGAACAACAACGTTTTGAGATGGCCTTCTCCGAGACCAAATATTAGTCCGCTAGGATCATCTTAGGTTACTTTAAATAGCTAGAATTTAGATTCCTGTAAGTATTTAACTAATAATCTTTGTCTCCATTGCCATACAAGAGGAAGGTTATTCGAGAGCAGGGTTCACAAAATAATAGCATTTATTCAGACAAGAGCGGTCAGCTACTGTGTATTAGTACAACGGCCACTAAGATCCCTCTTTAGGTATGGAGGCATTTGACAAAGCAGTGTAGAACTGTTTCGTAAAACATTGTAACGGCAGTTTTAAGAGATAACTCAGTTTTAATGAACACTTCACGAATAGAAACTTATTAAATACAGTCCTGTTAATGAGTGTTGTTAAAGTCGAACTTTAAGTTTAGTTATTTCAGAGACAAGGCCTTGAACCCAATTTTTTAACTTATTTGCTCACCTATGTTATATTGACTTTTATATCCAATAAGTATTTTCTAGTGGAATATATATCTTTCAATCCATGCAGAACAATGAAATAAATCCGAAAATAAAATAACTATAATTTAAAAAAAGTTATTTTCTAATATAAAGCCTTGAGAGCTTAAAACTTGTTTACAAATATTCAAAATTATCACAAATACCTTAAAAAATCAACGATAAGATGGTACATTACAGGTAAAGCACCACCAACTACTGTCTGATCGAATAGTGGCCATGACCATCACTCTTGTAGCACACTCACAGCTCAGAAGTGCGGAGTCCAGCATTGCATCAACGGAACGTGAACCATAAATAATCGAATTCACATTCCGGGCATATTATGCACAAAGAGACGCCCGGCCATAGGGGTTGTTTTTAACTAGTCTTTAAATAGAGTTTTGATTGTTTTAAAAAAAAACTTCGCTTTTCTTTGATTTCAAATTTAATCACAAATACCATCTGAAAAAGAATGGAGGCCTAAAAAAAATTGTAAATTTATTTATTAGAATAAATTTTAAGGAGGCATCCAACAATATATCTAATGTTGAGATTGTTACTAATTTTGTTTTTTTATTATTAAGCACAAAGCTACACAATGGGCTGTCTGTGCTCTGCCCACCGCGGGTATCAAAACCATGATTACTATTTTTAAATATAAATAAGTAGTAATTCGGTAAACAGTTTTTTATTTATGTAATAACCTTTTCAGGTAATCTATATATAAGCAAATAATTAACACAACATTCAAATCTTCTGTTTGAAATATAAATGACTGCATGTGCTAAGTTGGATAATTAGAGAAGAAAAACGCTTTCGATTTTACCGCTCTTAAGATTGAAACGAGCGTTATAGTTTAATTTTTATTTTTAAAAATATTTTCAGTCTATCTGTAAATGGCAGGGAGTGTTTCCCATGAATTTATTATATCTGGATAGATACATGAATTTCAAGGTGTTTTATTTGGACCTTGTTATGGAGTTCGCTAGCAATGTTATGTTATTCATTTGATTTTTAATTTATTTATAATTCACGTTTCTTAAAAATAATTTTATACTTTAGAGCTTTTGGAAGCAGAACGTATACAGTATTAAAGTGCGTTTTTTTTACTAACACTTAGTTGTCTTGCCCCCCAGTAGCACAGCGGTATGTCTGCGGACTTACAACGCTAGAATCCGGGTTTCGATACCCGTGGTGGGCAGAGCACAGATAGCCCATTGTGTAGCTTTGTGCTCAATTACAAACAAACACTTAGTTGTCTTGATAGCCATCTACAATACAACGATCGACTGATGCAACTTTCACCTGATACCTTTTGTATTTTATTATATACAGAAAATGATCGCAAAACAAACAAATAACATATAATATACACACTTATGCATGTGTGTAATAACCTAGATTAATTAATAAATGAAAAACAACAATAACTAGTGGTCATTATTGTAGTGTGGTTAGATTATCCATTCCCTAAACAAACATGTGTTTGACGCTTCAACAAAATGTTGGTCTTATGAGGATGGTGGAATTTTTTTCCATAGGAACGTGTAGAGTTTTCAATTGTATATTTTACTTTTAACTTTATAAAATAACTTATTGTGCATTTTTAAACGTTGAATGATCTTACTTATTTTTGTATCTTAACAATGATGAACTACTTACTAGAATATTGTCTAAAATCATTTAATTTCGGAGAAATAGTTAAAATAAACGTCATATAAGTGGTATGAAGTTGAGTTACTAATATCTAATCTATTTTGAACAACATATAAAAATATATAATTATATATATATATATATTGATTCATAACACTAGAATACAAGTGCCAGCAGTGAAAATATTACTTTTATTTTTGTAAGCACAAAGTTGCAAAATGAACTGCGGGTAGGGCCGGAAGAAATTATTAGTATCCAACGTATAAAAATGAACGGATTATAGTTTTTATTTGTTAATTGTTCCATTTGCTGAATAATGATGTCTACAATTACAGATTACTTTAACAAACAAAATCACATAATTACTGAATCCAGGAGTGGTTCAGTTAGCTTGTGTGCCCAAACTGTGCATTCAAGAATTCATGGCTAGCAACTTGTTGACCAAAAATAGCTCTCCGTACTTTGGAGCCGCGGGTGCGTTATAGGAGACACAGTTAAATCCCAATATTCTGTCAGACAAGAGTAGTCCAAGAGTTGACGGTGTGTACTGTTGAATAGCTACCTTCCCTCTAATATGTTAGTTCAAAGTTAAGAACGGCTATTGGCAGATACTGTTTTGTGTAACTTTGCGCATTTACATACGTACAGGGTGGACCCTGGGTTGTATTTAGGTGTTGCTTTTCGTATTTCACAAACATACGCTTCTTCAAAAGTGCGTTTACTCAGTGTGCTTAAGGATTTTTTTTTTTTGTAATAAGTACATGAAAGACAAATAATACTGTTTCGACCAAACTAAGTCTAAGATACTATTATTTTACTTCATTCTAGAAAGCTGATTAAAAGGAGAATCTTTTTTCTCACTGTAATATAAAAAGTACATACTACGATGTTACCAACAGTTTGTCCCAATTTGTATTGAATTTACTTCTTCGTCTAGCATTATATATATATAAAACTTTTGTCCTGAGGCGTTTCTCTAAAATAACTTTTTTTTTCGTAGTTCTTTAGCTTCAGACAGTGGCCTTACTAATGACCCCATGTAACAACTTGACCCCCCCGGCCCGAAGAACAAATCACGAATGCTCGGGAGTGAGGGAGTAAAGCTAATATAGCATGCACAGTTTTTAGGAAGGGCGATGGGCCCGCGTGCATCTGCGGGGCACTTTATTCCGAGTTATCCTAACAAGGCGAATTATCACTTAACTCACTTACAAGCACTTCGTTCGCTTGTTTCTATTTTTTTATTCTTCTGTGCACGCTCGCTCTCAAGTTGCCTGTGGCGATGCAGACGAACGAAACAGTTTCTTTTTGTGTCCACAGAATTCAATCTATACCGTCTTTCACTTTATCCGTCCTACTAATCTTGTCACTGTATCTATTGAATTTTAGCAACAGTACAGGAAACGGTGCGTGGTGGAACATCGCATTAACAGCTTACGCATAAGAGACCCTCAGAGAGTGCGTACGTACGTGTGTGCGCTTATAATTAATCTCTGATCCTAATGTAGATTACAGAGGATTATAACAAATAAAACAGTTAAGTCCTTTTCTAGTGTTCTCGACATACCAATTTCTGATTAATAGGATAAATAAGTTCGTTATATATTCAGATATAATACAGATAGGCAATGATAATTTACTGTATTTATTTAAAACTCATTAGCTCCTACTAGATATCGGTTAAAAATCTGATATATTTAATATGTAATAACGTAATACATTACTAGCATTAAACCTTCTGTTAGAAGATTGACCTTCAACAGTGTTCTAAGTGTTTTACTGTTTTATTTACTTAAAATGTAGAATTACAAAGTATGTTTGCTTTGCTAAAATATAATTCTTAAATCGTGGTAAATAATCAAAAACATATATTACCAAATCTTGGGATCCTCTTGTCTAATCGAATAACGGGTCATTCTTATAACACACCCACGGACCCACGAGATTTTTATTTTTTCAGTAACGGGACGTTAACGCTGGGCCCAAAGCTTTATAGTTTGTCATGCTAATTTTTTGGCCACGCTCGGCTACCCCATAAGTGTTAAGTTATAACACTGAATATGTATATAGGGTGCAGCAAATATGGCTATATGATTATTTCATTTAGAACATAACTTAATTATGTCTCCACAGACAGACATAATGTTTTTCTATTGTTTCTTCTTCTTCCAAACACTTTTCAACCGACTGCCATTCCTTCACTTCTCGGTAGGTTTATGCCTTGGTCCAGTACGCCTCGACGCCTTTTAATTTTCATTTATTTATACCTTTTTCAAGATGAAAACTGGTACAAATATAAATTTTCAAGTGACCCCACAGAGGCACTCGACTCACAATCTGAGGGTCGCGGGTTCAAATCCG
>NW_013665923.1:458678-462202 GCF_000517525.1 Limulus polyphemus
GGGGATTTGGGTCAATTACTTTGCCTATATTTTGATCAATTTACATGGGATTTGGCGCAAAGATACTTTTTACAGGTCCTACCTACATTGACAAACATAAATAGTGGGCTTGCCTATGTTTGGTCATTGTAGGGGGTTTAGGTACAAAAATACCTTCTTTCAAGTCCCAAACAGTAATATATACGGTTTTCTATTTTTTTTTATTTTTCACGATTTTTTATGGTGTCAAAATTGTTGGGATTGCGTGGCCTCTTTAATTTATTATTGTTTCTCCACTGATTTGAAAATTAAACACTTTTTGTTCTCGTGTAGAATTATTAATCCTGTTCTAGGTAGGCTTTTCCAACGTCTTACTATAAAACAAACAATAAATAAATCAGTTTCAATCATCTTTATAACATTTTTAGTACCAACTGTATAATACCAACTATGCCAACTGTAGTAACCGTATAGTAATAGCTGTAAAGTAACTATTGCATCATACTGTGTAATTTAAAAAAATAGGCAATGACACACGTTATAGGTTTTCTATAACGTAACTAGAATAATGAAAATTGTTACTGATATATAAAATTCTATATTGTCGTGTTAGTAAAACATTAATGCTTCACATTTTTCTTTCCAGAATGGCTATACCTGGAAAGGCTAAGCATTTCAACTGAAGAATTTTATTTCAATATTGGCAAAATTACAGCCAGCGTGATATTGATCACAAAACCGACTTTTCTATGTGTGCAATCCAAGAAATCATTGAGTAATATAAAGAGACTGGTTAAATAGCAGGCATGAAAAGTTGTGGTAGACTCAAACAACTCTCTGAAAGGACAGAAATTAACACAAAACTAGCAGAATCATCAAGGTTGTATACAAGTCCATTCTTACACTGTACGAAGGTCCTCATTGAGGAGTGGTTTGAAAGGATGAGTTGCTATCAAAAACTTTCCTTGCGTAACGGCAAAGAGATTAAAACATGCCAAAGAACATAAACAATGGCATAAGAGCAATGGAAACATGTATTTTGGACCAATGAGTCTAAATTTAAAATAGTTGTGCCAAAAAAAAAGCAATAAATAAAGAGGTGGAGAAAAATACATGGCTATGTGCTTAAAACAAACCATGAAGCATGGAGATGGATTTTTTTTCAGACTTGGGATTGTATCTCAGCAACTAGAGTGGGAGATCTGGTGGGAATCAATGCAGCAAGGTATAAGCAGATACATTTGTTTGTAGTTAAGCACAAAGCTACACAATATGCTATGTGTTCTCTGCCAATCGCGGGTATCGAAACCCGGTTTCTAGCGCTGTAAGTCCGCAGACATACCGTTGTGCCACTGGTGAGCTCAACCTCTAAAGATAAACTATATAATGTATTTCTTGATGACTGGAGTAATATTTCAGATCAGTTTTACGTATATTTCAAGAAAGTCTTTCATAACACATTCAATCGGTTTTGAAAGAAAAAAGGAGGACACAAGATATATCAAATAATACATAGTGTGATAATTGTGATTATTATTACGTGATAAGTACATTTCTTTACTTATAAACAGTTTTTTTTATCCTATTAATTGCACAAATAATTTCAGTTAGCTCAAAACGTTTGCACAGCGCTAATGTATTTTCTCACACCTGTGACTGAAGTGAATAAAATGTTTAGTTGCCATCATTGCTAAAGTGTAACGTGTTCTGTCAGTATTGTTTAAAGGCTAGTTTTAAGAGTCAGCGAATTGTATAACTATTTTCGTTTTCGGCACTTCAAAAAGAATTAGGGCTTATGGAGAAAGGGTCTATGGGTCTTGTGTGGTCGTAATCCGGCCCCACCCTACTCTTTCCTAATTTCCATGGTAAAAAAATTCTAATTAGAAGGTTTAAAATTAGAAGATTCTTCATAATCGTCTGTATAAGATGCATCTCAGGAAGTTCTTGTCTAATATTTTCGGTTTGAATTTATTTAAATAAATTTATTAAAAGGAATGCGAAAAAATTACCTAGTGTACTTGTAGTCATAAGTAATAATAATAATCATTTCATCACGTGTTTGATGCACGCATTTATAAATAACAATAGCCAATTGGTCATGTATTTAGTGTGCACATTTATGAATAAAAATAACTGCTTCGTCCTGTGTTTAGAGCTCGTTTATTGATAATACCACTTCAATGTAAGTTTAATAAGTGCATTTAATTTCTTCCTGCTGATCAGTTTTTCAATTTCTTGCTAGGTAGGAAGGAAGTAGCTTCAAAACGTCTTTTTCCTTCTCATTTATAAGACTTCACAAACTCATGCGACCACTTAGGTAAACTTTGACTATTCGGGTGTCGTTTTTTTTTTTATTTTGACTGAGTCCTATTGAAAACGATAGCTGAGGCTGACCACGAGGCCATACGCTTGAAGGGAAAAAGTATGTTTGGCTTTGTGCACGAATTACTGCTCTCTATTCTCTGATCACGAGGCCACTTAAATGTCATAGATCACCCAGATCTCACTCTTTTCTCTCCGCCTTTCAAACTCCCTGAGCCCGAAGCAGCGCGCCAGCTTCCGGCATGGATCGAGTGGGAACCATAAGCCCCATCAAGCGCTATTACTTGCTTTAGATGAAACAAATAGCTCCAAATCAAAGGCAACTTGGCGGGCCGGGAGTCAGAAGGCGAGCTCGTCGCCGGACGTCAAAGGAAGATGCATTAGTACTAACTGCTCACATTCGCTCAACCGTACAAAGGACTGAGAAACTACGGACAACTTGTGGCATGTCAGACGAATGGAGTTTAACCAGGCGAAATTCTAGACTATAGAGTTTATTTTGTTGTTTTAATTCTCTTTATTTCTTCTTCTTTGTATCCAGGGATAATAGTGATACGTTGTGAACAAAACCACTGTCTCGAACTGGCTTGTTTTCAAAACATTGTCTTTGTTACTAACATCGCTCCATGTTTTCAGTATAGCTGTGTGTATATACGAGAAATTTCTTAATCTTGTTTAAATATTTTATGGAGACTTTAGAATGAGTAAGCTATCCTATTTCGATAAGAAATTGTCATTTTGTGGACTAGCCTGATAATTAGGAAGAAACTATTATGTACAGTTTGGCATGTTAGTTAGAATCAAAAATTTGTACTGATTAATTTGGGTTTTAAAATGAATTATGTTTTGTGTCTGAAATTAGACCTCAAATGTCTGCCAAACTAACTTGAATTACAGATTCTTGAAACATCAGGACTCGAGTATATAATTACAAACTGTATAAATTATAATAAATAAACATACCTTTAATTTTGACGGGAAAGAGCCTTGAGAAAATAATTATTTTATCACGGTAAAATCTGACTTTAAATTTTATTCTATATAATTTTAGCTTTCCCAATATTTTAAAGAGAAACAAAAAACCACATGAATATGCTGATGAAGTTTAATTGGGTGACATAAGTTTTAATGTAATGGCATTACAAAAGTTTTGTTATAAAATAGGTTTAGTTGGTGAGGAAAGATAAGTATGACGAGTCCCCCCCCCTCTCTCTCTATATATA
>NW_013665923.1:463034-472109 GCF_000517525.1 Limulus polyphemus
AGACATGCTCGAATTTCATCAGCTTTTGTTCCTTTAGGTATAACTGGCAGAGTCTGGCAAAAATCTCCTGATAAGACGACAGTTACACCGCCCATCAATGTCTTGTGGTTTCTCACATCTTGTAGAGTTTTCTTCAGGGCCTCCAATGCTATTTCATGGGCCATTGTACATTCATTCCAGACTATAAGTTCACATCTTTTAAAAACCTCTCCCATGCCAGAATGTTTAGTAATTTTACCTCCAAAGGAAGTTTGAATGCAGAATAAGCTGTGCGACTTCCAGGCAACAGTGTAGCAGCAATAACAGAAGAGGCTACTTCTACAGCAATTTTATTTTGCCTGCGAACTTTGGCCAGTATTAAATTTGTAACAAATGTTTTCCCAGTACCTCCAGGAGCATCCAAGAAGTAGATGCCCCCATTCTGCTGAGAGATACTATTCATTATAGTTGATTAATCAGTTCTCTGATCAGGCAACAACTTGGGCTCATTTTCATTTACATGTTCAGTTAAGGAATTGATATCATATGAGGCTTCTCTTATAAGCTATGTAGCTAAATTGTTGACTTCTGTTCTATTGCTTTGTGGGAGGACAAATGAAGGCAGTTGTGGTCCATCCATTGATGCTATTTTATCTTCTATGTCAATTAAGGCTCTGTTGTATATTTCATCTGTGTGTGAACTAAGTCAATGTGCGGGTTGGTAAGTTGTGCTTGGTGCTTGTAATCTTGTGCCCAATCATCTTTGTATTTGTTCCATAATTCTAAAGAGCTGCCTACATCACAGGTTTTTAGCAGAACTGCAAATAAATCTCTTAACCGCTTTGGGGATTGGTATATGGCTGCTTCTCTTAAGGTAGCATCCCATTGACTATCATCTTCTAGCATTACACGTTTGTAGCATGCCTCTCTAAATGTCGCACAAATATGATCATCAATTGTTCTAGGATTTTCAAAAGATCTAGGCTCTTTAACTTCATGCAGCAACATTCTTAAAAAGAAACACTCATGCTGGCTGGGATGAGCAGTGTAAACTCTGCCTAAAGCACAGTCAAATCTTACATCTGGATAGCCTCTAACTTCGCTTCCTCTCTTTCTTCTACTCCATTTTTGTTGTTCCATGTATAATAAGATTTGTAACTGGTGATACAATAAAGTTTGAGCAAATACATCTTCTTGAAATAGTTTAAAAAAAGCTGTAAGAGTAGTATCTCTAGAAGCAAGAGCTTGCTGGGTAGCTGTTTTATTAGTAAAATAAGGTCTTTGTCCATTTTCTAAATGAACTGCTAATTGCTGTATTGCAGGATATCTTTCATGAATGGGAAAGCTAACAATTCTCCAAAAGGCTTCATTGCTGCTTAAGTAACGATCTTGTTGATAGTTAGTCACTTAATCAGGTATATTTTGTTTTTGTAGAGCAAACATAGCTGCATCGGATCCCTTGTTAACATACTTGCACACATACTTGATAGACTTGACAGAATTACAAATATCTACATTAATATGAGCATTAAAAGTTTTAATCAAGAGAGGACAGTAAGGAACTATCCATCTATTATCAATTTCATTTTGTCCAATTCTCGTTGTAAAGCCTCCATCATCAAGTTTTCTTCTGTGAAATGGAGGATAACCATCTTCTCCTGTTTGAGTGTCTTTTAAAAATAGTTTTGGGTAAAGTTTTGTACATTTATTGTCGTTCATGCAAGGTGAATTGAAATTTCAAGAACCACATTTAAAAGAGGTCTTTGTCTGTGTTAGGGTCTAGAAGTTCAGCTGAGATAACAGAATCAATTTGATTAGCTTGAATTTTGTTGGTCAGCCAAATCAAAATATGAACATGAAGCAATCCTCTTTTTTGCCATTCAATAGTGTACATGTGGCATCTTACTGGCCCAAAAATGCTGGATTTTGTCATTAAATCCCTCAGTTTTAATCATTTTAAGCGAAACACCCTCGCTGTGAGGTCATGTCCGTGAATGTATGTTTGCCCAGGTAGTAACTTATCATTAATTTCCTTCCATTTAGCATTGCATGTAAATGTGATAAATAGGTCAGGTCGACCATAAGTGCTAACATATGTCATGCATGTAACGTGGGCTGCCTGTAAAAGTTGACAGAAGAATGCAAAGTTGGCCAAGCTCTCCTCCAGCTACATCATTGTTGATGCCATCTCTTAGATGTATATATGAATCACATCGCAATTCTCTCTGATGAGTTCTAATGTAACATAATCTTTCTGCTTCTATTTTTGCATACATACATACCAACATCAAATTGCTGAAAAAGGTTTCTAGCCAAGAAGATGATTCAGTGAATTACTGTGATCCATAAATCTGTAAGCATAGAAGTCCATGCAGGAAACTGTTTTGCTAGAATGTACACCTGCTTAGGGAATTTCAAAGTGATATCCATCTTCTCCATAGACAAACAGTAAAGGATATTGCAAAGCATCATAAGATCTATGGGTTTCATTGATGAATTGCAGAGTATCGTCTCGACTTTTAAGCACAATGTCTCTTTTGCCATGTTCTTGACCAGTAATGATCACAGCAACTTTATTTCATTCTGGGAGATTAAATCGTCTAGCATGTTTAGTACGAGGTATCTTGTTGGCATCAATAATGATTTTGTATTCTGTAGCAGGTACATTTTCTAGAGCATATTTAAAACTTTGAATGTAATTATTTGAAGCATGAAGCATGTCTTGAAGTTCAACAATTAGTTCCAATCTTGTTGCTGAGTTTCTATGGTATCTAATTTGTGCTTGATATTGCAAATCTCCAACAAAGTACAATTGAAGATACCTTGGTTCTTCATGAGGTAATGGTTGTAGTGAACCTATTCTGTGATATATTTGACCTTGAACTTTAAATGTAGGCAGGAATCGTCCTTCACTAATGATATTAGTTCCAAGTGAGGTCATTTGAAATGCATAATTGTATGCTTGAATATTTTGTAAGGATATTTTTTTAAAAAAGTTCTGGGGGTTCTGAAAGCGCAGGTAATTGAACTTTTCCATTGGTACAACACATTCCTGGTGATTCTTTATCCCACTTTTTAGCACCACATTTATCACATATTTTAGACATTGATCCAATAGTAACCACTTTGTCAGATGCATAATTATATTGTGGATTATAGTTAAAAGCACTTAAATTCTACTGTTAAGCATTGAAGGCTCGATATCGTGTTTGAGCTTGTCTTGTTCTTTGAGCCTGAAGTCGTACATCATGTTGCTCCTCTGGTTCCTGCTCTCTGTAAGTTATTTGTCTTAATTTTTGTGCTTGAAATCTGGTATGACGTTGATCAGAAGTTTCTTGTTGTCTATATCCAGTTGCCTTGATGATTCTGACTGAACTGTGGCTTTGTGCTGTTCAACAGTTTCTTGCTGTCTTTGAGTAGCCTGCCTTTCAGCTTGAGCTCGAAGTCTAGCTTTACGTTGTTTCAAAGTCTCTTCCTGCATTTGAGCAGCCTATTTTGCAGCTTGTGCTTAAAGTCTTTGATTGCGTTCTTCTTCTGTTCCAGCTGCTCTTTGTGCTTGCATTATTTTAGCGGCAAAAGACTTTCCATGGAAAGGGCGTTTCTTGGGTTGCGTAATCACCTGTATCACTAAACAATAATTTGCAATTCACAAAGTTACTAAATCATTTATGAAACCACTTAGCAATATTTAAAGAAAACCTTTTTTGGAAATACTGAACTGACAGCAAGGTGATCTGAGTGTCTCCCGCCACAACGCTTTCTGTGTGCAAAACGTACTTATGTTTGTATGTTTATTACAAAAACATTTATTACAAAAAAATAGCGCAATAATCATTAATTGTCAATATCGTAATTAAATACTACACCATATACAAAATAAATAGCACCATTAAATTTCTTGTAAAAACTGGTTATTATGAAGTTATTTTGAAATGTGTAAGTTCAACCGTTCTATAGCAAAAAAATAAACAAATAAACAAACTTCCTCTTTTATATATATAGATAGACCCGTACTCGTAGTTTGAAGAAACAAGTTTCATTTTTCTTTTTTCTGATTTAGGCCTCTTTAAGTATTTTATTGGGTGAAAGGTCAAATAGCCCCAAACAATATATTTTAGGCTCCTGTACACTCATACTTACAGCAATCAATATATATTTTTGAAGCGCCCAACACAATGACATACAAAAAGTTGGATTTGCACATTTTCAGTCTTTTCAGGAAGTCAGAACTCACAAAAAAAAAGACTATACTTTTGGGGGTTTTGGTCAATTACTCGGCCATATTTTGACAAATTTACATGGGATTTGATATAACGGTACTTTTCTACAGGTCCCACGCATTGACAAACAAAAATAGTGGACTTGCTTATTTTTAGTAATTATAGAAGGGTCAAGATATCACCAAAAGCATAATTGTATGATTTTTCAGAACTACCCTACCGTATTTCGGTAATTTACATAGGATTTGGTACAAAGATGATTTTTTACAGGTTCCATATATATATACACAAGAAATGGGGGATATGCTATTTTCTTGTCATTTTAGGGAGATCAAAATGTTAGATAAACCCATAATTTTAGGGAGTTTGTTCAGTTACTTAGCCATATTTCGACCAATTTTCTTGGAATTTAGCACAGAGACACTCTTTGCAGGCAACAAACAGAGACAAAGACAATTTTGGAATTTTGTCTTTTGTTCAATTTTTCAACGATGAAAGCACAATTTGGGGTTTTCGTGAACTATTCACGTGTATGTCAACCAACTTACATGGGATTTTGTACAAAGATCCCTTCATGCAGATCCTAAGTAGAGATATAGAGAGTTTTCGATTTTTCTGTTTCATGATTTTTCTGGCGTAGAAATTGTCTATGTTGGGATTGCGTGACGGAGACATGTTGGTCTCTTTAATTTGTATTACATCAACAAGTGGCAAGGTTCACTTAATTAAGGACTAAGTGTATCGGAGTATATATTGACCAAAGATCGAGATCTGTTCCATCAAATCGATGAATGTGTGAACCATAGTATGAATTCTCTTGTATGACAAAGGGGAGTATATACAAAAAATCAAGATTTACTTCATGACTTGAAGGATATTTTACACTCGATATATAGCATTGGGGAATAAGTTATGCAACAGATAGGTTATATTTCATGACAGCTAAGGTTACATTAAACTAGTTCAAGTTCTTTAATGGAACATCAGTGGATATATTTATCTTTAAAAAACGCAGAATCTCCTACATGACAAGTCAGAATCTGTGATATCACATCTCGGGATGTATTTTTACAAAATTTATGATGTGCATTTAAATACCTAATGATACTTAAACTCTAACAAAGAGTTGCATCTCTTATATGACATCAAGAGATTTATCTGAAGGCTTCAACGGACTTCATCCACTTTCTTCGGACATTTTTTAAAATCATTTCTATCTGTTGGCGCAAGTCATGCGCTCGAAAGAGATTGATAAGTCTGTGAAATTATGATCATCCATGAAATCTTGAAATATTTGAAACAAAAAGCTACGTCTTAGTACATGATATTTAGAGGTATTTAAAAAAAACAGGATTTGTTACATATTTATAGAGATACTTGGGATAAAAAGTAGTGTTTTTGTTTTGCCAACTAGGAATATATATATATTAAAAAAGTTGGCTATGTTAAATGACGTCTAAGAATAATTTAAATACAAAAAAGCAAGATTTTTTATATAACTTAAATGAGAAGATTATTTATGTGACATTTGTGGTTATTTTAAACAAACTTGTGTGTTTTAAACTAAGATACTCACTCGGGATACTCAGCGAACAACGAAACTGGAGAAATGTTCAAATTAATAACGACTCCTACGTGAAAATAAAGTCTTTAGCTGTTCGGGTTAGAAAGGTATTGCAAGAAGATATAATCATTTCAACTCAAAAAAAAGAAAAAAAGAAGACAATGAAGTCGTGCTCGGCAAGAATCAAGTGTATTTTCGGTATGTAAAAATCACAAGTAATATATACACGCGTAAGTGTACCTATTGATATATATATATATAATCTCTTTCTCTCGGTATGTATGTATGTATGAGAGAACGGTTTCATCTTAGAAACTACACGTTTTATTAAATAAGCACGCATTAGTTGAGCTAGATGAAGCACAATTATAACAAAGAGCCCTCCAACCTATTGTTTTTCGTGGTACATACATAGAGTATCCTGCCTGGCCGTGGTTTTCGGGTTCTAATTTTCTCAAGCGCAGAGCCGGCCAGGCACGCACAGCTCATTACCGAGCCACTCGCACTGTCGTTCGTTCGGTCTTAATCATATTTTCTGCCCAATTATCCGTTCGTAGTTAAGCGATCAGAGTACAGCACCTTGGCAAGGGCATGTGCTCATAACAGGATTGTGTTACAGAATACTAACCAACAGCCCCCCAACTGGGGTGGAGACTCGCCTTGTCATGTGGATGACAGTGTAAGGCGAAGGTGGGGGGAGAAAAGAGAGGGTGGGTGTGTAATGAAGCTTCCACAGGCTAAACAGTAAGCAGTAGGATCGAAAAAGTGAGAGAAAGGGGAAGGGGATAGCTCGGAGCAGAATGGAGGGGAACTGAGTATTAAACACATAAGATTGTAGCAACAATAATTTAACCAATTACATATGTCGGTCGCACCAAAGTAAGTGGGGGGTTGCAAATTGGGCATGTAATGGTATACATCAATAAATGCCTAAGCACGCGTCAAATATTATATCTTGCTCAAATTAAACTTGTAGATATCAAACTCTCATTAAAAGATGATTTTTAACGCAAATCAGCTCAGACGAACCGACCTTTGTACATTGAAGAGAAAACAGATTTGATGACAAGAGAACAGAATTATCTTGATAATTATTGTTTATCTCACCAAACCGACACCATGTGTTTCACAAACTGGAGGTGTGAATATTTTATCACGACTATATATTTCTCTCTATAAAATAAACTAAAAATGTTCTGGTTGAATTTGTAAGATTTTACGAACGTGATGTGCTGAAAGAACAGAGTTAATAAATAAATTTATATCTAACCAATGTTATGAGTATATAAATAGAACATTGTAGACTGAACTTTATAGTATTAATTTTAATGAATTCAAGTAACTGTTATATTTACAGTTTGTCTAAATAAACTTACATTCCGATCACCCTTACAATGTATATAAATATACTTAAACACCTGTTACACTTACAAAATATCTAAATAAACTTATATACCCATCACCCTTACATTGTGTATAAATAAACGTAAACACCTGTTACACTTACAATATGTCTAAATAAACTTATATACCCGTCACCCTTACATTGTGTATAAATAAACGTAAACACCTGTTACACTTACAATATGTCTAAATAAACTTATATACCCGTCACCCTTACATTGTCTATAAATAAACGTAAACACCTGTTACAGTTACAATATGTCTAAATAAACTTATATACCCGTCACCCTTACATTGTCTATAAATAAACGTAAACACCTGTTACACTTACAATATGTCTAAATAAACTTATATACCCGTCACCCTTACATTGTCTGTAATTAAACGTAAACACCTGTTACGCTTACAACGTGTCTAAATAAACTTATATACCAGTCACCTTTACATTGTGTATAAATAAACTTACACCCCGGTTACACTCACAATGTGTCTAAATAAACTTAATTACGGGTCACTCTTACAATGTGTTATAATAAGCTGAAACATCTATCACACTTGATATGCGTCCTAATAAGTTTATACACCTGTTACACTTATAATGTGTCTTAATAAACTTACAAGTCTGTTACACTCAATGTCTTAATAAGCTCAAATATTTGTTACATTCATTATGTGTCTTAATAAACTAATACAATAGTTACACTTACAATGTTTCTTAATAAACGTACACGCCAGTTATGCTCATAACCAATTAATAGCCTCATGAATAAAAAGTTAGGAACAAAGAAGATCAGACAAAAAAGAACCGCAGCTAGTTAGTTAGGTGAAAATATGATTATTGCTTCCTAGCAGAGTTTCTCTGAGGAGAGTATATTTCATCAGTGTTGTTGGATTGTATTTAAGAACGGTTGGAATAAATTACACACCTAAGGCACACTGTAAGTGCTCATTTTCATTCAACAGCTATGCATGTTCTTTTTTCTTTTTTTTTTGGACTTAGCGCCATCTTTTATTTTATGTTATTATTGCCAACGAAGAACGCTAAATTTAAAAACAACATTGTGTGTTTTCAGCAAAAAAGAAAAAAGTATAACCTTTGGGAAAACCAAACTTAAGCTTCAACTGAACTGTAGATAGATAGATATATATTAACGAACTGTTGACACACACTAATGTATTTGTTTAGAATATTTACATTTGGTAAAAACATGGATATGCAACATTGTAACGTCAAAGTTCAGCTGCCTGGGAGTAAACTAATGAATATTGTTACGAATGAGGCTTATTTATAGAAAATGAGATTTATTCGAAAAATTCGTAAAGTTGTAGACCTCCATCAAAATAGAATAATACAAATTAAAGCATACATAATGTACATAAACTCGATAATATCTAGTACAATTAATACATAATGTGCATTAACTTGATAATATCTAGTACAATTAATACATAATGTGCATTAACTTGATAATATCTAGTACAATTAATACATAATGTGCATTAAGTTGATAATATCTAGTACAATTAATACATAATGTGCATTAAGTTGATAATATCTGGTACAATTAACACATAATGTGCATTAACTTTATAATATCTGGTACAATTATTACATAATGTGCATTAACTTTATAATATCTGGTACAATTAATACATAATGTGCATTAACTTGATAATATCTGGTAAAATTAATACATAATGTGCATTAACTTTATAATATCTGTTACAATTAATACATGGGCATTAAGTTGATAATATCTGATATAATTAATACATAATGTGCATTAACTTTATAATATCTGTTACAATTAATACATGGGCATTAAGTTGATAATATCTGATATAATTAATACATAATGTGCATTAACTTTATAATATCTGTTACAATTAATACATGGGCATTAAGTT
>NW_013665923.1:472375-485977 GCF_000517525.1 Limulus polyphemus
GTAATTATGTACCAATAATACTAAAAATTATCCACCCAGCTAGATTACAACATATAAATTCTTCGCCAAAAATTTTGCACTTGGCGTGAACACTGTAATTATGTACCAATAGAGGAAGTTTGTTTGTTTCGGATAATCGCGCAAAGGTACACAAGAACTATTTGCGTTAGCCATCCCTAAAATGAACTGATAGAATAAAGGGGAAAGCAACTGGTTTACAGACTTTTCACAGCATTTCAGAACAATATGTAATGAGGCTATCATTTCACGTCTAGGCCTTTCTTTTTGTTGCATTAGCTAATTCTGGAGCTACTCATATCTGAACGAATAGTGAAATTTGACTGTCACTCTTGTAACAGCACACACACGGTCTCAAATGAAGCAAAGTATCAAAGACATTTTACATATCCTTTCAGACGATTACGTTTCTAGTATCATCAATGCCTCGATTTATTCTTATGTTATGCGTGTTAGAAGACCTTTGTGTTGATAGTGTTTTTCGTGAGAGATGTTGTTTTTGTAGTGGAAACAAGAATTAGCCACGTTTTCCATTGAGAGAGCTACCTGGAAGAGCTTCAGAAAATAAACATAGCCTACAGTTGCCTTCCCTAACGTATTGGTTCGGGTGTGGCCCAGCTGTT
Source organism: Limulus polyphemus (assembly GCF_000517525.1). Lineage (NCBI taxonomy): Eukaryota > Metazoa > Arthropoda > Merostomata > Xiphosura > Limulidae > Limulus > Limulus polyphemus. The sequence goes on from NW_013665923.1 coordinate 473,017, forward strand.
AGCGTATCCGGACAGTGAATCCTTGAGTATTCATGTTCCGTTGTCGCAAACACAAACATTACGCCCCAAAACTTGGGGCCGTGGGCACTTTATAATAATGGCGGGCAAATCTAAGTATTAGATCAGACAAGGGTAGCTCAGGAATTGGTTGTGAGTACTATTGGTTACTCTTTATCCTATAAGTTCATAATTAAGGGTATGGGTATGAGCAGAGAATTATGTGTATAATTTTGATAAAAAATTTTAAATTCCAAATAATTGGATTTGCGCACAAATTTATGCGAGTTTGTAGGTAATATTCGTTCATTGGAAATCATTTGGTTGGGGCGAAATGAACAGTAAAAAGTCCTTACAGATAATTAAAATCGAAACGCGATAGGTTTTGTTGTTGTTTCTTTCTTGTACACGCTCACCGTTTGGGACATTTTCAACACATACAGCGGTAAACTTATTTATTTATCTGTTATTCCCTAACGACGACAAATCCTCCAGAGGTTGGGCTGAACACATAAAATTTATCTGTTCAGACAGAGACGTGCGCACTACAAATTTTTGTTCTTAAGATAAACTGTATTCATGTTTTTCCAAAGTCAACTTTAAAACCCTTGAGCAACCACGTTAAAGTTTCTTGTCCTTACTCGGGAGGAACCCATAGCAATAACATATCTCGTGACCATATGTAACAGTACTCCGTCGTATCACTACTGTGTCGACTGTATGAGGCTCAGGTCATATTAATACGCTGCCAGGCATCATACTGGCCATACAGAAACATCTGAAAACGTTAGTTATCACCCTTTTTATTTCAGGGAACAATGTACATTCTTCTTCTTCATTTCTTCGTAAGGATCAAAATAGTGAGATTTCCTTTTATGTCACCTGGAAGGAAAGGACATTGAGGGAGGGTGTTAAAATCTAGTGGAGCTAGAGACCGCATTTTACCGTGGTTTTTGTTTTTCTTACTTAAGGGTCGTTTTACGAATAGAACCTTCCTCTGTTGAAGTCATAACATAAGTAATTTAGATACAAGGAGTCAACATAATTAGTATCACGTTTAAACATCAACGAATGATAAAACGGTAATTATCTCGATAAGTGCTTTACGAGAGCGTTTCGGAGTTGGAATAATCACCTTGCAAGGAAAGAAAGAAATAGGTAACATGTAACACACGCATCTAGGTTAAAACTTCCATTAAACTTTTTAAATTTTCTCTTCTAAATATTTTAAATTAACATTATTGACTTCTTAACAACCTAAGTTTTAAGAAACACGTGGCTAGTTTTTAACTCGACGCTTCGAGCTAACATTAATATCTACTCGTTTGTACAACGAAAGCAAAGCTGAATTATATTTGCTCTCTGATGGATTAATTTAAACAGTAATTTGCTATTCAGCGTGTTGTGTAGAAAGCCATACATTTTCTATTAGCTGTCTATATACACATTTTTTGCAGCTTATTAAGGTTTTTAATATGTCTCGAGGAAATAGCTTTCAAGATATTTCGAATAAACATATATACAGATTTTTTTTAATTATGTCTTTTTCTAAACAATTAACTTCAAATAAGGGATTTTTTTTACACCCCAGCATTATTCTCATATCTTCAATAAATTGCGTTTTAACTTGAACCGTTTTCCTCCGGGGTAATTCAGAATACTTTAACAATACAGTCTCTGGAAAAATCTAGAACTTGATACATTCGACTGACAATCCTTTTTTGTTTGATTTTACTTTTTGACTGAATGTGATTTCTATGCAAATGGTTTGCTACTGACGCCGTGTAGTTCTCGCTAATGTGAAGCTCGAACTCGAGCCTAGTGATCATCCTGGCCGCTGACGTATTCCGACTTTACACGATACTTGGGAAAGGAAGCTGGAGCCTTGGTGTGGACAGTAGGGCTGCCGCTTGCGAAAATTGGATCACAAATTCAATCATCGTTTTGCACTGCTCTCAAAACAAATTTGCAGCCGAAATTACCTTCATTGACTAGATCAAGCGCTCCAAATGGAGACGTCAGCCGGAGATGGAATTTTGCGGGTCTCTGGGAGCAACTGCAAGCTACCTTACACCAACTACCAGAAATCCCTTGACGCTGGGGTTAAAATCAAATCAAGCCATTGTTGCAATAGAGGCGGATATGCGCTATGCGTGCCGCCTGATCTTTGCGTTCATGTTATTCGATTTCACAAGCAAGTCACCTCATTTGTGCTTGTGAATAGAAATAAATCCACTTTCCTTCTCTTCGTTAGTGACCAAACGCAAGGAATGTGTCGACTAGTTAGGCGGCCATCTTACCAACATAAACAATACAACGCAGAATGACTGGAAATTCCTTCTTCGAGTCAGGAATAATGAAGAGAGGGAAAAGAGTGAGGAGGAAATGATGCCCTACTTCTGAAAGGAGATAAGCTTAACGCCCCCTGAGTTTTGAGCTTGAATAAAGTAGATATAGCACTTTGAACGGATGGGTGATAGCTTTGTCGCTGAAGTTCCACTCTATTAGCTTTGAATTAGAAAGTGGTTGTATACGTTTACCGAAGTTCTCTTTGCTGGTTTAAGGTTTTTTGTAAGGCATTAAAGTGGTTTTCAATCTAAAGCTTTTAAAGTGATATTCTATAAAGATTATATAATCACCCGATAGTAAATAAAACTTATTTTAAACGCACTCGCTACCTGAATCGTTTTTAATATGTACCAAGAGAAATCTAAACAATTGTTGAAAGAAAGGATAAAGGCATCGATTGTTATCATGTTAAGCTTCAAAAATATGTTTATACACATATCACGTTAAACTACAAATAATATGTTCTACATTTATCATGTTAAACTAACTACGAAGATGCATTCTGCAGTTATCATGCTAAACTACAAAAAATACACATGTTCGATAGTTATTAAGCTAACAAGTATTACACTTTGATACTTACCACGCTAAACTACCAAAATTCGTTCGTACAGCTGTAATGCTAAACTGTCAAATTTTGCTTTTAAAGATCCTAAGTTGAGGAAATAAGCTTACACGATTATCATGTTAAACACACAAAAACGTTTCTACTATTATCATGATAAGTTACAGAGGTACATTTCCACAATTAAGTTTTCAGTTAATTCGATTGTATATATATATTTGTTATTGTTAACTATTGATAATAATAAGTTTTAACAGCTAATACTTTTCTACAATTATCATGTAAAACCAAACAAGCAAACAAACAAACACATTTCTACGGTTATCACACTACATAGGATCGGGCATGTTTTAGTAGTTAGTGTATCGGGCTTCGGATCGAAGGGTGTAAAGTGAGTGCTGTGATAAGTCACTGATCGCGTTCTGTATTTCCAAATGTGATGTGAAAAAGAAATGACACTAATTCCGATATTTCATTAAGAGTGATGAGTAGGCGGAGAGCGCTGCTAATTGGCTGTCCTCCACTTAGTCACCAGTTCTTAATTAGAGATGGTTATGCCTGGACCTCAGGTTCATTGACCTCTCCACTTAGCCCATGTGTTGCATAAGGTGCCGTTCAATTTGAAATACCAAAATAAACCTTAAATAATACGCTTCTACAGTTATCACATTAATAAATTCAAGCTATTACGTTATGATGTTAAGACAAAACTAATACTTTTTCTACAGTTATCAAATTAAACCCTAAAGGGAGCTGACGATAAAAAAACTCTAGGTTTCGATTCAAGATATGCCGTTGAACACGCTCCATTTTTCATCAAAGTAATAGTCAATCCCACTACTCAATTAAGAGTAGCTGTGTAGGCGAAGGGTGTTATTGACTTGTTACCTTATCTGTGGTCAGTAATTCTATAATGGGGAGAGTTGTGCTTGGATCTTGGGTTTCTTAACTTGACCGTTTAACCCACGTGCCACATAAGATGCCGTTAAAATTAAAAATACCAAATTAAACTTTAAATACTTCGTTGCTGTAGTTTTCAAGCTGAACTACGACTAATAATTTCTTAGCGTTATCATGTTTTAAAATGTAAGTAGTGCATTTGTACAGTTGTGTTAAACTACAGAAAACACGTTCCTACAGCTAGCATATTACATTAAAAATATTGCAATTATCCTGTTAAACTATAAAAATATGTTTTTATAGTCATCATGTTAAACTACAAAAATATCTTTTTATAGTCATCATGTTAAACTAAGATTATTACACTTACCGTGTTAGATTATACTACAAACAATACGATTTACAATTATCACGTTAAACTAAGATCAACACGTTCCTACTGTTATCATGTTAAACTGAAAAAAAGCGCGTTTCTACAATAATTTCAAAAACCTATAAACTGTTGAGAAAACAAAGTAACTAAAAGGGTGTAATATGATAAACAGTACTCTTCCGGGAAATTTGGTTGAGAAAAAAAAAATGTTGTTTTAAATAAGAACTAAATTTGAAATGCATATGTCCAGTAAAAATAATATCTCAAACTTAATGTTTCATGTGAATACCATCAGACATAATGTAATAAATTAGTTGTTCGTCTTTTTGTGACGTCAACATTCCGATGTTTTTATTGACGACCACTCGAGCTAGTCACTCTTCCTGTTCAACTTTTGTGGTCAATAGTCCTGACTCCAGCTTTTCTTAAGTGGGTGGATTGGGGTAGAAATGAAACATCTAATGGGGTCAAATCTGAGATAAGTCTAAAATTAGATTAATAGACGGCATAAACGTGGGGGGGGGGGGAATAACGACATTTCAAGGAGGATACGGCCCCCATGCCCACTCTCACTCGCTCCGGCCCTGGTATTCGATGGTGCTATTTAAACAACAATTGTTTTCAATCTAGATAACAAAAGTATTGTTATATTATAATTTCGTCTTTGTGACAAAGATTTGTTTACCTGATGCTGTTTTGTTCCATTTTATGAATTTGCATAAACATACATAGTTGAATTTATCTATACATTATGACCAATTTCAAAATTAAAGCTTATTTCTTACATACTTCCTCCTTTTTCTCATTATATTGCTACATTTACTGTTGCCTTTTTGCTTTGTCGTTTGTTATATTTCTCTCTCTTGTGATACAATATATTTTTCGGTTACTTGGGCGTCTCCCAATAAATTGCGTGTCCAAACTGCAAATCTTTGGATTCATGGCTCATGCCCGGTGAATAATAAATGGTTGGTATGAGATAATACAGCAGTTTTAAATGATTTACTTCACGTTGGTATGAGATGATATAGGAGTCACTAAATGGGCAAAATAAAGCAACTACTATACGACCGTAAAACCTGAAGTCTATATCATTACCACAAGACGTTGACAGTTAAGGCTAAGATTAATACCCCAAAAGGTTGACAATTGATATAAAATAGCAGTTAAGACCAAGATTAGTACGATATAATCTTGAAGGTTGAGGTTATGATTAGCATAACACAATATGATAGTTGAACTTAAGATTAATAGAAAGAAGTGAGGTAAGACGGTCCTCTTCAGTAAAATGGCCACCCCCGTATATCATCAATGTTTGTGTGATAAAAGGACAACTTCGATCTAAGGTAAGCACATTGAATTTTTTTTTATGGTTACAAAGTAGATATTTCAGGGAATTTCACTTTGTGTATTCAAACAATTATATATTATAAACAGTAGAATATGCTGTAAGAAATGCAGTTCAAGTTCACTGACTTTTTATAACGTAAGATTGCTTTACTTTGAGAGGCTTAGAGTAAGATACAGTACCCGTTATACCCCAAACCAATGAGTATATTGCCGCCAGAGGTTTCGACGGGTCCTCCAAGAATACCGGGTCTACATATCAGGTTGTGACGTCACAGCCGTTGTTTAACTGAAACAATATTTATTTGTTTAATACAATGATATCTTCTTCGCTGTTCTTTGTTTACCGTATCTAAAATATATTTTGTTAATGTTTACATTAAAAGCAAGAAACTGTTATACATTGATATCCTTTAATAGTAATATATCTAGTTTTCAATATAAAAACTCAATTCCTTTTGCCCTCTGTCACTGTGAGCACAATAATAAAAATGTTAAGAACAAGCGGAATACTCGTCGTTGCATTAATATGTGAAAAGTACAACAAACTGATGTCAGATTTGCAACATCAAATTCATTAATAAAAGTTAAATATAATCTTATTATTCTTCACACCTAATGAAACCCTTTCTGATGTACAAATTCCAGAAAGTTAAATTTATCACACATTTCAGGTTCACATAAAATTCATGATTTTTAAATCTAGCTAAGCCTTGTGACACTGAACTGTTGATAACACTTTTTTTTCAACCTCTTGTGTTTTCTAAATAATTGTTCTTAAATTTAGTGTACCTGTTTAACAGAATGTTTGCCCTAACTTTGGCGCTTTTTACCGCTAGGGTTTGAAAGGTCACACCACATTAAAAAGTGATATTATCAAGAAACTATAGTTATCTTGTTAAATTAAACTACAAACGAAACATTTCTACTGATATCATGTTAAACTAAGAATAATACGTTTCTACAGAGACGTAGAGCTACAACTGATGCGTTTTAATCCTTACCATTTTAAACTAAAAATCTCCTGATTTTACAGTTATTTTGTTAAACTACAATTAATACGAGTTTCAAGTTTATCTAAACAATTAATCTTGACTGACGAGTTCTGGTATTAACGAAAGGCCTCTTGGGCAGTGACTTGTGGGAAACAAAAGATAGGTCTTTGATATTATTAACAAGTTTCTTATTTCCACCTTTTCCACTGCCATCTGAAGAACTAGCCGTCTATGATTTTTAAAGGCCAAAATAGGTTTCATAAGCATTTGAAATGAGTTTGACATTTCTGAAATTTCATTACACATATATGTCTTACAATTTCAGTTGATCACATTAAGCCAATCTATCGATTAAAATATTGTGTTACATTATCAAACTTACACTGCACCTCCATCTTTCGATCATATTCCTACTTACCTTCACACTGCGCACATTTGATTTCTTTACATATTTTTCAAGCAAAACTTCTAGAAGTAAGAATTAAAACCTCCTAGTAATTTCCACCACTACATTGCTATTAGATAGTGGGGAAATATCTTCAAAGTTACTACTTATGCTCTTCTTTCTAAAGTACTGTCAAAACAAGATGTAAAAGTATTTTATTTAAAAAAAATATTTTGAGACCTTTAGGTTTACAAATCTCATTATCTTTAACTTTCATTCGGATTCCTACTCTTGATAAACAGAAATATGATAATTACCACCACCCATTTGTCTGTTTTGCCCAAATTTTACATTTTAAATTATCTGCCTGGAATTTTTCGAAAACAACAACAACAAACAAACATAATGAGCTTCTAGCTTTTTTAACAAATATTAAACCAAGTGTATAAATGTTTCTGTGGTACGTTGCCCCCAGTAGCACAGCGGCATGTCTGCGGACTTACAACACTAGAAACCGGGTTTTGACACCCGTGGTGGGTAGAGCACAGATAACCATTGTGTAGCTTTGTGCTTAACTTCAAGCAAATAAATAAACTGTTGTATGTTTCAGTGCAACATTATTTTTTAACAAATATTCAACCAGGTGTATTAATGTTTCAGTGCTACATGATTTTTTAACAAATAATCAACCAGGTGTATAAAGGTTTATGTTGTATGTTTCAGAGTTACATGAATTTTATCAAATATTAAACTAGGTGTATTAATGTTTGTGTTGTATGTTTCAGTGCTACATGATTTTTAACAAATATTCAGTCAGATGTATTAATGTTTGTGTTGTATGTTTCAGTGCTACATGATTTTTAACAAATATTCAACTAGGTGTATTAATGTTTGTGTTGTATGTTTCAGTGCTACATGATTTTTAACAAATATTCAACTAAGTGTATTAATGTTTGTGTTGTATGTTTCAGTGCTATATGATTTTTAACAAATATTCAGTCAGGTGTATTAATGTTTGTGTTGCATATTTCAGTGCAACATGAATTTTATCAAATATTAAACTAGGTGTATCAATGTTTGTGTTGTATGTTTCAGTGCTACATGATTTTTTAACAAATATTCAACTAGGTGTATTAATGTTTGTGTTGTATGTTTCAGTGCTACATGATTTTTTAACAAATATTCAACTAGGTGTATTAATGTTTGTGTTGTATGTTTCAGTGCTACATGATTTTTAACAAATATTCAACTAGGTGTATTAATGTTTGTGTTGTATGTTTCAGTGCTACATGATTTTTAACAAATATTCAGTCAGGTGTATAAATGTTTGTGTTGCATGTTTCAGTGCAACATGATTTTTTAACAAATATTCAACTTGATGTATTAATGTTTGTGTTGTATGTTTCAGTGCCACATGATTTTTAACAAATATTCAACTAGGTGTATTACTGTTTGTGTTGTATGTTTCAGTGCAACATGATTTTTTAACAAATATTCAACTAGGTATATTAATGTTTGTGTTGTCTGTTTCAGTGCTACATGATTTTTAACAAATATTCAACTAGGTGTATTAATGTTTGTGTTGCATGTTTCAGTGCAACATGATTTTTTAACAAATATTCAACTAGGTATGTTAATGTTTGTGTTGTCTGTTTCAGTGCTACATGATTTTCAGAAATCAGTTTACCACTTTTGTCACTCCTGCTGATATATATATGTTTATAAAAAGTTTATATGCAGAAGACTGTTTATATTCCGAAGCTTTTAAATCATTTCACTCATCAAAGCAAGCACAAAACGTAGTTAAACAATGAAAATTGTAAGTCTTATTGCTTGCCCTTTCCAAGATATTGTACATTCACAGTTTTCCACCGTATTCTATAAAAAGTTTGGTACCTTTCATATCATCATCAAAACCTGTTACATTTTTAAATAGATCTACTTCTAATGTTTTCTCATCAAATAGTTTAATGGCATACATTACATTTTGAGGTAATTCCATAGTTAAATACTCTTATTTTTTGAGTTTAACATTTGAAATGTAGAACAACTTGCTTTATAAGTTCCTTTCTAAAACGGACAGTACAAAAAATATCTGGTTGGTTTCATTTTAGTTTAGTCAATTGTTTGATTTTCGCAAATGAACCAAGTCAAAAGGGATAAAACTCTTTTTCACTACAACTGAGATTGATTATATTATGTTTAAGCTGACTAACAGATAACATGTTTCTATTATCATCCAATATTAACGTCAAAACTCTAACAATTATCATACGAGCCTTTTAACATTTTCAACATCATTGTTTTAAACAATACCAATACGTCCTTATTTTTATAAAATATAGAAGCGATTGTAAATATTTGGATTGTAATTACCACTTAAGACTAGAATTTTCTGACACAACTCCAATCCCCTCCTTGTATGACACTCCAGTTTTGACATAAATTTCATTCAATAATAAGTTAGCTACTTTTTCTCTTTTACTTATAGATAATTAGATCCCTCCCTAGGTAGTTAATGGAAGTTTTGAAGACCACATTCTGATATTCGTAAATGTTGAGGTAACTTCTTTAAATAAGTGGTATGGGGTAGGGTGACATAGCCAGTGTTTCCTGTTATTCTGTAAGCTAACGGATATGTAAAAATAAGCCCAAATAACCATTTCAAGACTATAGTTTGGTTGTTTATTTGTTAAGTTTCTCTTGGAGAAACATTAATTTTCAAACTTTTGATTGCGATAATTCTCTTGCACTTGCTCCATCATCTTGCTCTGCAATACACTCTTTTAGTAAAGAAGAAGCTTATTCAAACTTATCCTTAACATGAGTAGGAGTCGTTGCGTAAGGATTCAAATGACCTAGTAAACTTTCAAATGTTGTCCATCTGTCACATTTCATGTATTTTTTCAATATCTAAATAAATTTTGTAGGCTAAATAATCATACCACTACTTGAAACTTGTAAAACCATAACTTGGTGTACTCTTGATGATAGTATTATTTCAGAAATCTAACCGTCATCGAATTTTATAAAAATAGTATTCATCACTGGATTTTCTTGAAATCATCATATAAGTTCATTTGTGCCATTTTGAAAGCCACTTTTACCACGAGCTGCTACCTCAATAGCTCTTTCTTCTAGCATCTTGCGCTTACAAGAATTTGTTTGTTTGAAGTTAAGTACAAAGCCACATAATGGGCTATCTGTGCTCTGCCCACCACGGGTATCGAAAACCGGTTTCTAGTGTTGTAAGTCCACAGACATATCGCTGTGCTACTGGGGGGGGGGAGCACTTACAAGAAAGCTCAGAAAAGAAATATGAAGGTTGGTTGGGAAATATAGTTGTGTAGGCATCTTTATTTAGAAATGAGATCTTTCTTGACGCAATAAGTACAATACTATCATCACTTGTTCCCCTATCTTCTCTTATGTTGTTTTGTTCACTAAAGCGTTTGGTACAGACAAAACCGGAGTTGCCGGGTATGAAATATTTCCTATGTATAGTCTTCAAGCAGATTAGGCACTTTTGGAAGTGAATAAGTTGCTTTTGGGATACTTCCCGAAGAATAATTGGATTTGCATCATGATACACTAGAACGTCATTTATATTAAAAACCACACATTTTGTTTAGTTTATTATCAACCATTGAGCAGCTTCATTTAGTAAATATTTAGCAATCTTTTATACAACTGGTTTCAAACCATAAGTTTATTAAATAGATGTTTACACTTATGGTAAAAGAAGCTTCACTGTTTGATTTATTATGGTTTCCTCAACAAACTTACCTTAAGATATTTTTATTTTGGTATCATATATTAACAATTATTTATTTTGTAAATGAATATTTTATTGCAACACATTGTAGTCTTGTTTGGAAAGAAAAAAATATATTTATTTAAAAAAAATAAGCTTTATAATTTTAAATTAAAAAAGAAACAACTCCTAGTGACTCAGCGGTAAGTATGAAGGCTTACAACGCTAAAAACAGGATTTCGATACCCGAAATGGGCACTGTACAGATAGCCCATTGTCTAGTTTTGCGCTTAACAACAAACAAAGAAACAATAATATAATTACAACTAATTAGAATTTAAACTATTAATTCAATAAAGAAATATCACTGACTACACTGTAGCTTGTTACGTATTAGAATTTCAAATGGTCTGTGACCGAGTTAAATGATATTTTAAATTTAGTAGTTAAATTGTACTTTGGATTTAGCAGTTAAGTAAAAGCCGATATATATTCAGTTTATGATATTTGCCAACAAGATTGATACACAGTTTTCTTTTTAACACAAATACGTTTTAATATACACACAACAGTAAAATTTACAATAACAATTATTGCAAATAGTTATTACAAACAATGATTTATAAACAAACTTACAAACAATATAGAGTCTTCTTTCTAGTCTGGAAGTTTCTTGATATCTTATCGATGGATCACGATGAGCGAGTTAATTACGAGTTGATGTAGGTACGATTCGCTTAACAGGGAGCTAGCTAGCTCTGTAGTCTTCACTGTTCATACGTCTATTAGAGATTGAGTTTCCACCGCTGACGTTAGATAATATTTTCGTAAAAAATATTAATGTCCGATGTGAATCCACTGAAGTTAAATGACTTGTAATGTTCAAGCTTTGTAAAGGTTCCTGGGCAAGTATCTGAAGTTTTCCGATTGATAAGCGTTATAATAATCAGTTATAGCTTCCGAAGTTTATAGCACACTTACTATAGCAAACTAATAATAGATACTCTCTTTTTTCGGCGCGTCGCGTTGGTTATATTTATAGACGTGTGAAATTTCAGTTTTACGTAACAATACTGAGCTACATTTAAGCGTTTAGGTATACACGTATATTGTTGAATCTTACTCTCGAGAATCTTCTATAACTTTGGAGAATAGACGGGAGTTTCGCAATACATATTTAACACTGTAAGCTACGCATGTTTTAAATTATTATCTTAATTTAAACAAATGTTGATATTCAAATAAATATATAATATCAAATTCGTTGCAAGATATAGCATAGTTATCCTACAGTTACGTTTACTTTCAAGGTTCAATAGATTTTAAGTCTGTGGCATCGCTGACTATTTTCCCCTATATTATAGGTAGTCATTGGACAGTAGTATCAAATAGAAGTATTATTAGAACGTAGAACTTTAACATTTATATTAAAATTTCAAAGTATAATACAAAACATAATTTAATTTGCGTCTAAAAAATCGTACAGTTTGATATTTAGGACTGCAATACTAAAGCATTTTATATTATCAGAGGGATCTAACTACATTGCTTCAAAGGCATAGTCTGATAGAGAAACAAGTTAGATTTTATCTTTAGGCCTAACTTATACAACTGAGATAACTACAATCAATACGCTCCCCACTGGCTCATCGGTAAGTTTAAAGTTAAAAGGTACAAATCCGAGTTACGATACCCATTGTGTAGCTTTGTGCTTAATAACCACAACATTTTTTGAATTATTCATCATCTTTTTATTGCCTATAAAACGCAATATATGTAACTGTGATTCTTAAACCAATTATTTATCCTTGAATGTACAAAAAAATATACTTGCGCAATTATCTTCTATAAAACTTTTTAACAAATGACACAAGTACAGAACATTATAAATTTAACCCCAAAACATGATGAATAAAGGACCACGCCAGGCCTGTACGTAGAAAGTCTCAAAGGAGGATCTCATTTTTGAGATCAATGGGAACACATATTGTGCGAACCACAATCAGTACGTAAAGCATGATAACGTTACGGGGTTCTTGGGACATGCCCCCCAGAAAATTTGTGAAAAATAGGATTAAATCTAGAAGAAAATTTGCATGAAATATAGCTTAAACAATTGCATGGCTGTTCACGTAAAATCCATAAACATCCAAAATGTTGAATACCATAAGCAACTGCGCTATGACTATGTAAGCATAATTTTTACACCACAAATACACAGCGTGGTCACAAGTAAATAGACATCACCTTTTCAGAAAAAAATGAAAATTTTCAGTCATATTCACATGAATTGATA